>NC_043020.1:8602066-8747542 GCF_006345805.1 Octopus sinensis
AGTCAAATGACTGAAACAAGTAAAAGAGCAATGAAGGGAATAAGGGCAATAATAAAGGAAATGAAGGAAAGAAGGAAAGAGAATTATGTTGGTAAAGATTGGCAATAAAATGGAAGCAGTAAAAGGAGATGATAAACGGTAAAATCTCGTGTTGTTCTGCTGATTTTCTTAGTAATTTGATAAACGGATACAATTGATTTATGAGTCAAAAGGGTGGATGGCAAACAATCTCCGTTGCCTAGCTTTACATAAAAATAGAAAAACAAAGAGTTTTTGTAGACACAAGCATGGTTGTGCAGTTAAGAAGCTCGCTCTACAACCACTTGGTTTCGGGTTCAGTCCTACTGCACAGCCTATATACATACATCACACACACACACACACACAGACACACACAGACACACACACACAAACCTACTCGGAAATAGATGCGTGACGTTCGATCATATAATAATATAAATAATATATATGTATATATATATATATATATATATTATATATATATATACTATTTATTTAAAGCAGCAGAAACTTCAACAAACCCTGTTACTCAGAGTTTCACGATCCCGTTCGTCGGACAGTTTTTGCAAGAAAAAATTTGCTATTCTAGCAAAAACTGTCCGACGAACGGGAACGTGAAACTCAGAGTAACAGGTTTTGTTGAATCTTCTGCTGCTTTAAATAAAGCATATTACTCTACCCCTGGTATTTGAGTATTCTTTTTTCCACCTTGTTTCACATTTATGTGTTTACTCTGGTATATATATATATATATATATATATATATATATGCATATATATATAAGAATATATATATATATATACAGGACGTCATAAAACATAAACAACATGAAATATGAAAATAAAGTTGGGTACGCAAAGAAGGAGAGAAACAAATGGAAAGCAAGACAAGTAACATAAAAAACGACCCTTCATCAGTTGTCGTCTGTCTTTCTACTCCTTATTTCGTGCAATGAACGATAAAATAAGACTTTGAAGGCAGTTGCTTCCGCGAACCGAAATAAAATTTGGGATTTGCAGAGCGTCAATGTTGGTAACAAAAACAGGACATACAACAAACCAAACAAAACAAAGACAAACAGGGAGGGCTGTTAGGCTCAGATGAGGTAGGGTAGCAAACGCTGGAAGAAGATCCTTTGATAAGAGAAAAGATAGGAGAGGAGACAGATAAGAATATGTCTGGTCTGTGTGACAGACTGAAGGAAAAGAAAGATAATCACGTGAGGAAAGGAAAGATGGACGAAGGTCATGTGTGAGCAACGAGAGAGAGTAAAGGTGGAAGAGAGGGAGAGAGTATATATATTATAATCTATCTCTCTTGCCGAACCGCTGTGTTACTGAGGATGTAAACAAACCAACACCGATGACAGAGTTGAGTGAAAACAGACACCAGCATTACTATCTATCTATCTATAGCCTGTCGTTGATGTTGGTTTATTTACGTCCCTAGTAACACAGCGGTTGAGCAGGAGAGACAAATAAGTACAAGGCTTAGAAAATAGAGGGCGATTTGTTGGACTAAAACTAGTTTTGGCGGTGCTCCTGCATGACCACAGTCTATCGACTGAAATAAGTAACAGAAGATCAAGTAGATGGCCACAGATGGAACATAGATCATTGGATCACAGGTGAAATGAATCTGAAGGAAAAGAGATGGTCACGATTGTATAACGAGATATCTGGCCAGGATTTGAAACCAAAACTCTTGGTTCACTCATCACTTTTTGATCATGACTCATAACTCTTGGCTCTCAATATATTTCTCCCACCGTCCTTTATTATTATTATTTATTTCTTATATTGTGGCAGACGAATCTCGTGAAATTTCTTCCAACCAGACGTTTGTTTCGTTGATATGGCATCGACCACAAACCTGTTTATTAAACTTTCTCCCATTAAATAAATCAATGATATCACTGTCACTCTGATAAGATATAAAGAACAGACAAATACAGTGGTCATTTAGTAGTTCTGATCCGATAACAGAAAATTCTTGGTTGTCCAGCTATGGCCAGTAGCAGTAGCAGTCACCATCGCCACCGATGTCACAAAACAGCATCAACATCGAAAACACCAAAGAGTTTATTGTATTTATCTCAGTTGCCATTTGGCAAGGATCACTACCAATACACTTGGTTTCTCGGTAATTCTCTCTCTCTCTCAGAGTGGTTGGCATTAGGAAGAGCATCCAGCTGTAGAAACTTTGCCAGATCAGATTGGAGCCTGGTGCAGCCTCTGGCTCAAAAGTTCTTAGTCAAACCGTCCAACCCATGCCACCATGGAAAGCGGACGTAAAACAATGATGATCATGATCATGATGTATATATATATATCATCATCATCATCGTTTAACGTCCGTTTTCCGCGCTAGCACGGGTTGGACGGTTTCGACCGGGGTCTGGGGAGCTAGGGACTGCCCCAGGCTCCAGTCTAGTCTGGCAGTGTTTCTACAGCTGGATGCCCTTCCTAACGCCAACCACTCCGCGAGTGTAGTGGGTGTTTTTTACGTGCCACCTGCACAGGTGCCAGAGGGGTCTGGCATATATATATATATATATATATATATATACTTCACTACCTCATATGTTCTTAAAATTTTAATCTACATCTTTGCCTCTATATCTACCTTCTCTATAATGTTGCTACTTGATTTGAAAGCTTTTGTATTTATGGAAAACCTATATAATTGGCTGATGAGCACTCAGCATCTTAAATCTGCTGTAATACTTACAACTTTTAATAAAATGATGTAGTGCGAAACAATTGTACCAAATTACCGGAGTCATTCTTGTTGCTTATTTTGATAATATATATATATATATGCATATTGAAAAAAGGAGGCAGTCAGAATTTTGAATAATTCTTTATTAGAGCTTTAGTTTATTTATTGAACTTGTCAAGATAAAATCAAAATGATTCATTTTGATTTTATCTTGACAAGTTCGATAAACAAACAAAAGCGCTAATAAAGAATTATTCAAAATTCTGACTGCCTCCTTTTTCTCAATGTACAATATCTATACACCACTTCAACTCTCTCTCTCTCTCTCTCTCTCTCTAAGCTAGTCATTTATATAAATATAGCATTAATTAACCATTAATTAACACAAATGTGCCACTGCTGACTTTGTTGCCTCATAAATTTCAGAAAAATGGATAATTTTTTTTTTTCATGAAATCTTCTAGAAATAACTTTCAGATGGTGTAGATTACATCAGAATTTAATATGAAAAATAAAAATGGTGGTAGCGTGCACACACATACTGATATAATTGTTTTCAAAATTTAATTTTTAAAAATTTTAGATAAATATGTGATTTGTTGATATACATCATGTGCACAGCCATCAATTTTCTTTCACAATAAATTTCAATAAAATCGTAGTCTACATCATCTGAAAGGCATTTGTAGAAAATTTTATTCAAAACAATATCCATTTTTCTGAAAGTTATGAGGAAACAAATTCAACTCGAGAGGGCAAGTCGATTACATCAACCTCAGCACTCAACTGGTACTTATTTTATTGATCTCAAAAAGATGAGAGGCAGAGTCAACCTTGGTGGAATTTGAGCTCAGAACGTAAAGACAGATGAAATGCCGCTAAGCATTTTATCTGGCGTGCTAACGATTCTTTCAACTCACTGCCTTGATATTTGTTCTATATTAATTACTAGCTGAATTACCTGACACTGCTCTGATTACTGCTGTAATTATTCAAATTAGTAAACAATAAATATGAAGATATATTTTTTTTTTCGTAATTATTTCAAAATATGTGTGGTAAGTAGCTTGATTACCAACCACATGGTTTTGGGTTCAGTCCCACTGCGTGGCACCTTGGGCAAGTGTCTTCTGCTATGGCCTGGGTCGACCAAAGCCTTGTGAGTGGATTTGGTAGATGGAAACTGAAAGAAGCCTGCCATATATATATATATATATATATATATATATATATATATATATTCGTATGTGTGTTGGTGTGAGTGTGTTTGTCCCCCTAGCATTGCTTGACAATCAATGCTGGTGGCTTATGTCCCCGTTACTCAGCGGTTCGGCAAAGAGACCGATAGAATGAGTACTAGGCTTACAAAGAGTAAGTTCTGGGGTCGATTTGTTCGACTTAAAGCGGTGCTCCAGCATGGCCACAGTCAATGACTGAAACAAGTAAAAGAATATTGCCCTCCCCCCCCCTAATTCTTTTTAATTTTAAGCACAGGGCCGGAAAGTTTAATGAGTCGAATGGGAGCTGGGGTTGTAGATTAAATCGACCCGGGACTTGACATTTTATCGACTCTGGTTGACATAATATATATATATATAATATATATATGTGTGAAATAGAAAGATGAATAATCTTGTAGTAGATTAATCAAAAGATTAACCGATACCTAGTAGCAATCTGCGTTCAGCTCCATTTCTTCAATTCACCAATAATGTTTTATATATATATATATATATATATATATAATATAGAGAGAGAGAGAGAGAGAGAGAGAGAGAGAGAGAGAGAGAGAGAAGGTGGGGGAAGCAAAATTATGATTTTAATTCAGAACGTAAAAAGAAATAGCTGCAGCCGTGAAGTATTTTAGTTTATAATGTTTATGATTGGCATGAGTCACAGATAGAGTCGAGCTGATCAACTCTAGTACTTCAATTCGGCGATCTTTCGTCTCTAGTAGACCTTTCCGTCGATTTCCGTAAAAATTTTTTTTTTTTTTACATATGGGCTTGCGGGAACTTTTGAAGTAATATACATACATATACACATACACCGAGTAAAAAATTTCAGTTATCTCTTTCTTTCACACATTACTCTGTCTCTTCACACACACTAACAGAAGCACTTCACTTACACAACATACTGTCTGTCTCCCACACCCCATCAAACACACGCACACACACATGTACATCAATGCTTCCCATGCACGGTAACTTCAAAAGAACTTCCCTCGTCATACAATCGCTTTCTCTTAGTCTCTTTCGCTCTCATTACTTCAAAAGTTCCCGCAAGCCCATATGTAAAAAAAAAAAAATAGAAGTTTTTACGGAAATCGACGGAAAGGTCTACTAGAGACGAAAGATTGCCTTCAATTTTATCGATCCCAGAACGATTTAAAAAAAAAAAAATGCTGACTTCGATGGGATTTGAACCCAGAACGTAAAGAGACGAAGCCTAAACATTGCTTGACATTTAATTGAGCAAACAGCGAATTGCACGGATAGTGGATTTTGCAAGGTTGAAAAATCGTCCCAGTTTCGACTCTGTGAGCCATAATAATAATAATGATAATGATAATTGTTATCAGGAGTAGCCGAGTCGAGCAGCTGGTGTGTACTTAGTAAAATAAAAACGACAAATATATATATATATATATACTAGTACACACACCTATAACTATTCCCTCTCTCTCTCTCTCTTTTTTCACATACATACACTGACATATACTACACTTTTATAATGCCTGCTACTGTCACGGCAGTCGCACGGCTGTGTGTTAAACTCTAGTGCACAGCTTGGGGTAAGTTCTGGTTTTTTCTTTTCTTCTCCAAGTGAGGCCAACATGGTATGATGATGGAAAAAGTGTTGGAGACT
Organism: Octopus sinensis; assembly: GCF_006345805.1. Classification (NCBI taxonomy): domain Eukaryota; kingdom Metazoa; phylum Mollusca; class Cephalopoda; order Octopoda; family Octopodidae; genus Octopus; species Octopus sinensis. The sequence continues at coordinate 8,607,681 of NC_043020.1, forward strand.
CAGTTGGATAACATACACGAAACAGTCACCAGCGAACAAAGATCAGGTCGGCAGGACAGGGTACACAGCTCCGACGACGATGTTTTCCTCACGGGTACCACTCCACCCACACGTCGGTCAAACGTCGCTACGTTTGGCAAAAGTCCACCACTCATGTCTTCTACGAGTCCCAGATTGGCGAAATCTTCCTCTCACTTCAGTGACAGCAACGGCAAAGTCCGTCCGCACAGAGGCAAGACTTCGTCCGTCGATGATCGTTTACAAGGGACCTTCATGCACCCAGCTGTATCTGCTTCTGCTTTAACTTCGGGGACAACTACAACATCAACTTCAACCGCGGTGCCTGTCTCAGAGGCAGACCCAGTCCACTGTTCTGCTATCAACTCTAACGAGAAACATGACAAGACGGGCGAGTCTAGTCCAACAAACACTGGATATTTACCGGATCATAGTTATGGAGGGGCCACATATTGCAGACAATCTCGACCCCGTGGTTCTATCTTTGATGATTTACTGTTTGAAATTTATGATCAGTGGTACGATAGCTACCGAGACAGCTTTGATAGCGACACATTTACGGAATATTCGAGTGCTGCGGAGATACCACATTATTACACAACGGCCAGGTGGGAATATAACTTGGAAAGCGAAGATAGGAGGATAAAAAAATTCAGCCGTGCTTATTTGGAAAACCAAGGTAAGGGTGTTCGTTGGTAAGGCTATCATAACTTATTTTAGTTTTATATTTTGTTCAACTCTCACTAAGCCATAATTAACGACGTTTTAAGTGTGACAACACCCAATATATGTGTGTGTGTGTGTATGTAGGTCCCGGGTTGAGTCGGGGTTAACCACAGTAAACAAGGTACTCAATACATAGCAGAGTAAAGTAATTTATTTTATAGAAGGAGCTTCTACAGGACTAGAACTGTTTCATTCAGATGAAATCTTCAGGAAGCTGAAGATTTCATCTGAATGAAACAGTTCTAGTCCTGTAGAAGCTCCTTCTATAAAATAAAATATGTGTGTGTATATATATATATATTTCCTTTCGGGGTAACAAGTTCAAAAGAAGCTACGTTCGACCACTTGAATAAGTACTCAAAGATAAGTCTGAGGGTGAATAAATTTTTTAATTCATAATCATTTTATCGGACTAGCGATTATAAATATATATATATATATATATATATATATATAGCTCTGTATATCTTTTAATTGCCTTAGCAAATATGCTATCCCCTATCAGTTATAGATTTGGCTGTTATTTCTAGCAGCATAGAGTCTTCTTCGCTGTCGGTTTCTTGTTTTATAAATAATTATATATAAAGATTTAACGACCAAATAGCAAAATCTTTATATATTGATACCTGTTGAAACGGGTCCCCATTCCTTCTTTAAAAGTCTAATCAGTTTGATATTCTGTCTATATTTCGCTTTTTATTTCTTTAAGTTAATTAGTTTGCATTTAAACTCAACAACTTTTGATAAAAACCGATTCATCTGTCCGACACCGACTTTTTTGTTGTGTATCTGTATTATTATTATTATTATCATTATTATTATTATTATTATTATCATTATTAATATTATTATTATTATCATTATTAATATTATTATTATCATTATTATTATCATTATTATTAATATTATTATTATCATTATTAATATTATTATTATCATTATTATTAATATTATTATTATCATTATTATTATTATTATTATTATCATTATTAATATTATATTATCATATTATTAATATTATTATTATCATTATTATTAATATTATTATTATCATTATTATTATTATCATTATCATTATTATTATCATTATTATTATTATCATCATTATCATTATCATTATTATCATTATTAATATTATTATTATTATTATTATTATTATCATTATCATTATCATTATTATTAATATTATTATTATCATTATTATTATTATTATTATCATTATTATTATTAATATTATTATTATTATTATTAATATTATTATTATCATTATTATTATCATTATCATTATTATCATATATTATTATTATTATTATCATTATTATTATCATTATCATTATTATTATTATTATTATTACTATTGCATCGCCAGTTAAATAATTTGTATTAATAACCTCCTGGTGACTCGCAGAATTCTCACAAATTGTGTTAGCATTTACTATAGTTGTTGCTTGTTTAGTCATATCATTATTTGACCCCACCCGCCTTCTTTTATCGGCGAAACATTGACAGTGAGTCAAACCTCTGAGCACATTAACTGTTCCTTTTGATATTGATTAGACACAAGGACACACATTTTACGTGTGACTGGGATTGTGGTTGCAACAAGAGAACACGGCACCACAGGGCAAAAAAGAGACTTTTAACGTCCCCACTTTATATGGTTATCCTCGCTTTTACAACCCTACGTTCAAATTAGTCTTTTTATTGCGTTTTTACGGTCCTAAATTAAAAATTGTTGGCAAACTTTCGTCTCTAGTAGACCTTTCCGTCGATTTCCGTAAAAATTTTTTTTTTTTTTTTACATATGGGCTTGCGGGAACTTTTGAAGTAATGAGAGCGAAAGAGACTAAGAGAAAGCGATTGTATGACGAGGGAAGTTCTTTTGAAGTTACCGTGCATGGGTAGCATTGATGTACATGTGTGTGTGTTTGATGGGGTGTGGGAGACAGACAGTATGTTGTGTAAGTGAAGTGCTTCTGTTAGTGTGTGTGAAGAGACAGAGTAATGTGTGAAAGAAAGAGATAACTGAAATTTTTTACTCGATGTATATGTATGTATATTATTTCAAAAGTTCCCGCAAGCCCATATGTAAAAAAAAAATTTTTTTACGGAAATCGACGGAAAGGTCTACTAGAGACGAAAGATCGCCCAAATTAGTGTTTTTATTGCGTTTTTACGGTCCTAAATTAAAGATTGTTTCATGGCCGGACGTCCCCACATGCCAAAATTACTAATAAGTTAGTGGACATTGTTGTTATACGCCGAGAAGTTTGTTTAGTTTTCGATTTAGTACTTGCTCTCCAATTGTATGTTAACTGTGAGAAATATTGCGCAAAACGTCTCTTAATTCACAAGAGTTGTGCCTATGAACAATTTGGAAAATCTGGCTGAGGTGACCGACCACTACTTTATGTTAATTAAAGTGTGAAGCGATAGGCCAGAGGAAATTTTGTACCCCTTTCGCACTTGAAACTGGCAGGGGTGACTGCGCCCTTCTCCCACACTTACTACGCCTCTGGGGGTAGAAAACGATCGTTTATATCGATCCTATTGTTTGACTGGTATTTATTTTATTGATCCTGGAAGGATGTAACGCAAATCGACTTCGGTAGAGTTTAAAATAGGAAATGTAAAGCCTATGTGATTGTAGAAGTAGTCCACTTCCGGAATCGATAATAAGTTCCAATCAAGTTTTGGTATCGGTTTAATCAATTATACATTCTCCAAAAAGAAAAATATCTGGTTTTGCGTTTATATTAAAAATTATTTTCTTTTGAACGGATCCGAATGTTAAAAATTCCTGCCTTCTTTACTAGTTTTCAAGCATTTTCTGTGATAAACTCCACCCATCTAACACCCGTGGACATATTTACAAAGTAAGAAAACAGCACAGCTCCCATGACTTCAGAAAACATTTTTTTCACGCTGAGAGTTGCTGAAGCATGGAACAAACTGCCGGCATCGGTTGTTAGTTGTCGGAGCACTGCATCCTTCAAAACTTCCATGCTTCCTGAGATTCGCCAACACTACACTTGATTTTCTCCCCTCCATACACACACAAGCATGTTCACTTTCCAGACATTTCTACATTACTGCATGTACTTTATATGCACTTTCTGACAAGTTGTGGTGCACCTGAGCATTGTATACAATAATTTCATTATTATTATTATTATATAAAAGAGTCGGAATGACATGGAAATTTCGTCATAGATTTTTTTTTCAGGACGTCAACTTTGACAAAATGACAATATGTTTAGGCATAGTTCTAGACTTCGTTGGCATTCGTTTTTCCTCAAGAAAAAGTTTCAAAAGAAATTCTAGCTGGTAGAATCGTTAGCGAGTCGAACAAAAATGCTTAGCGGCAATTCTTTCGGCTCTTTACGTTCTGAGTTCAAATCCGTCGAGGTCAAATTTGTCCTTTATTTTATCGACCCTTTTAGGGTCGATAAAATCAACTCCGAGTCAAGTACTGGGGTCAATGTACTCAATTGCCCCCCCTCAAAATTGCTGGCCTTGTGCCAAAATTGGAAACCACAACTATTAACGATAAACGAGTTAGCAGAGTCGTTAAAGCGTTGAGAGAAATATGCTTTGTTTTGGGTTCGAATTCTTCCCAAGTTAACTTTGCCTTCCATCCTTTAGGAGTCGATAAAATAAAGTACCCGTGAAGTGCTGGGCTTGATGTCATCGACCAAACTCTACCTCAAAACTTTCGGCCTTGGAGCGCGTCGGACAAAATACTCAATGGTATTTCTTCCGGCTTTACGTTTTGATTTTTAAATACCACTGAAGTCGACTTTGCCTTTCGGGGTCGATAAATTAAGTACCAGTTACGCACTGGGGTCGATGTAATCGACTTAATACCTATGTCTGTCCTTGTTTGTCCCCTCTGTGTTTAGCCCCTTGTGGGTAGTAAAGAAATAGGTATTTCTTCCGGCTTTACGTTTTGATTTTAAATACCACTGAAACCGACTTTGCCTTTCGGGGTCGATAAATTAAGTACCAGTCGAGCACTTGTAGCTGATGTGGTCGACTAGCACCCCCACTTAACACCCAGCTCTTGCGCCTATAGTACAAATATTATTACTATTAAAGTTTCTGGTGTATATAAATAAATGTTTGGATGGGTTTTAAGTTATCGGAAATTATATATTACATTCCCCAGTTTACAAATAAATCATTATCATTTTACATCAACGACCGCCCAAATTAATTAAACTGAGTTAATCACCGTTGTATAGTATATTTCATAGACATATAACAACACGCCTTAGAATTTTTGTAGATATCCAAGTGGGGGTTTCACACTTAATGTAAATAACACTTTATAAGACACAAGAGCCTGTAATTACTAAGATTAATTAAACCGACTTAATTAGTGTTTTATTGTACATTTTATAGATAATGAAACCCCATGGTTTAGAAGTTTTGGAAAAAGTCTCACAGATTATATAGCATGCTGTTTCTATTCGGGCCCCATTCCGTTTTGTAGCGAGAGGTCATTGTTTATGGTCGATAAGCACTATGGCATACCTACACAAGTTTGCCCCAACCGACTTTGCTTCCTTGCAACTTCCAGAAAAATGGACATTTTTTAATGAATTTTTCTACAAACAGACTTCGGATGGTGTAGATTCGGTTTATATGGGAATTTGTTGTGAAAAAAAAAAAAAGAAACTTCTGTGGGTTAGGAGAAGTTTCGGAAAATTCACTCGGTCATCTTTGTTTCCTTATAACTTTCAGAAAAATAGATATTTTTTGATGAAATTTTCTGGAAATAACCTTCAGAATTTTGTAGATTACGGTTGTATCGGAATTACATATAACTTTGATAAGTTTCGGCCAATATAGGCCCAGACTATGTCTAACTTAATAACACCACCTGATAAAAAAAATTTTTTTTAATGGTGGTTTCGCGCACACACATACACTGACACATCATATATACTCTTTTACTTGTTTCAGTCATTTTGACTGCGGCCATGCTGGAGCACCGCCTTTAGTCGAGCAACTCGACCCCGGGACTTATTCTTTGTAAGCCCAGTACTTATTCTAAGTGACGGGGACATAAACACACCAGCATCGGTTGTCAAGCAATGCTAGGGGGACAAACACACACACACATACATATATATATACATATATCCGACAGGCTTCTTTCAGTTTCCGTCTACCAAATACACTCATAAGGCTCTGGTCGGCCCGAGGCTATAGTAGAAGACACTTACCCAAGGTGCCACGCAGTGGGACTGAACCCGGAACCATGTGGTTTGTAGGCAAGCTACTTACCACACAGCCACTCCTGCGCAAAATGTGAAACTTGAAATTTCGAAAAAAAAAAATTGCGTTGTGTGTATGTATGTGTGCGTGCTTACCATTTTTCTTTTCACATCAAATTCCAGTACAATTGTTATTTACCTACTTAATGTTATGAGGAAACAACGCTAACTCGAATGAATTTTCAGAAACTCCTCTCCCCATACCCGGAAAGTTTTTTCCACAACGAATTCCGATACAATCAATCAAAATATGAAGGGTGTTTGTAAAAAAAGATCCATTAAAAATCTTTTTCTGGAAGTCATGAGGAAATAAAATCGGTGGGGTACTCTTGTGTAGGTATGCCATTTATGTTAGGAGTTCCTACGTACGTTTCACCATTTTTTTTTTTTTTTTTAATTTCGAGCTTTATTTTGTAGATATACTTATGTGTGTGCGCTTAACAATTCTTTTTCACATTTAAATTCCGACATAATCGTTATCTACATCAGCTGAATGGGATTTGTAGACATTTTCATTGAAAACTATCCATTTTTTTCCCTGAAAGTTATAAGGAAACAGTCAGGGGCGGGGAGCACACATGTGTATGTGTCTCTCTTTTACTTGTTTCAGTCATTTGACTGCGGCCATGCTGGAGCACCGTCTTTAGTCGAGCAAATCGACCCCAGAACTTATTCTTTGTAAGCCTAGTACTTATTGTATCGGTCTCTTTTGCCGAACGGCTAAGTTACGGTGACGTAAACACACCAACATCGGTTGTCAAGCAATGTCGGTGGGGGGGGGGACAAACACAGACACAAACATATGCATACACACATACACATTATAAATATATATATATATATATATATATTATATATATATACACACACATATATACGACGGGCTTCTTTCAGTTTCCGTCTACCAAATCCAGTCGCAAGGTTTTTCAGAAACTCCTCTCCCCTTTCATACCCGGAAAGTTTTCCTGGGGTCGATTTGTTCGACTAAAGGCGGTGCTCCAGCATGGCTGCAGTCAAATGACTGAAATAAGTAAAAAAATATATATATCCGTGTAATGAAAAGCAGAAGACAAAGAAAATTCTTTAACATATCCTTAATTATAAGTTACAAATGTTTCCAAACCATCTCCATTTGCAACGCGAAAATTCCAAATGAAAAATCAGGTAATATTTGCGGTTTTAAAGGCGGCGAGCTGGCAGAAACGTTAGCACACCGGGCGAAATGCTTAGCGGTATTTTGTCTGCTGTTTCGTTCTGAGTTCAAATTCTGCCGAGGTCGACTTTGCCTTTCATCCTTTCGGGGTCGATAAAGTACCAGTTACGCTCTGGGGTCGATGTAATCGACTTAATCCGTTTGTCTGTCCTTGTTTGTCCTCTCTGTGTATAGCCCCTTGTGGGTAGTAAAGAAATAGGTATTTCGCCTGTCTCTATGCTCTGAGTTCAAATTCTGGTACTTTCGGGGTCGAGAAATAAAGTACCAGTTACGCACTGGGGTCGATGTAATCGATTTAATCCGTTTGTCTCTGTGTTTAGCCCCTTGTGGGTAGTAAAGAAATAGGTATTTCGCCTGTCTTTACGCTCCGAGTTCAAATTCTGCTGAGGTCGACTTTGCCTTTCATCATTTCGGGGTCGATAAATTAAGTACCAGTTGCGTACTGGAGTCGATCTAGTCGACTGGCTCCCGCCCCAGAAATTTTGGGCCTTGTGCCTAAAGTAAAGACTATTTGCGGTTCTAGACATTGGAGAGGCACTTCATCAGACTTGCATCCAAAGGTGGGCTGTCATATTGTGCGTCCGTCTTTCAGACCTTGTTATTAAGAAAATATCGGGAGGAAAAAAAAATTGTGTGGATGCGGGATGAGTATGTGGGGTAGATATTATGTGGCGGGGGTCAAGAGGATGGATACGCATAATGATACGGGAATGGAAAACGATCAGAAGACGACGGAAGTGAAGTAGGAAAAGAATTGGGTGAAGAAAAGGAAGAGGGAAAAGTAGATACAGTGGGCAGGGCTGCTTATAGCAAAAAAGGTTTATATATCTACTAGCAGTATCGCCCGGCGTTGCTCGGGTTTGTAAGGGAAATAACTATATAATCATTTTTAGAGAGTTATAGCCAAAAAATAGCAAAAAAATGCATTAAAAACGGGAAAAAAAATGGTAAATTTTTTTTAAATCGTTGACTCATCGTAGACATTTTTAGAGAGTTACTTCCCTTATATAATAGCGAAAAAATGCATTAAAATGGAAAAAAATTATTGTAAATTTTTTTTTAAATCATAGACTCATCGTAGACGCGCGCTAATACCCAGAAGGGCTCGATATGAATCACGACTATAAGATACCCGGTTTTGGATAAACTGCACCGCAAAATGTGGGAGTAGTTAGGAATCTAAATCGTAGGAGACAGACACACAACTTCTCTTTTATATATAAAAAATATACACACACTTGAATCTGCAGATGTGCTTCGTGAGGACAAGCCCATTGTTACTTATACTGGCAGTGCTCCAACATGGCCACAACCTTTGCGCTGAAACGTGTAAAAGAACACACACATATATATATACAATGCTTTTTTTTTTCTTTTGCAAATGACATTTTAATCTTAATTAGTAATGTAATAGCTATACACACCGTGTATTTATTTGTCGTTTACACAGTGTCATATACATAAATTCGTATATACACCTGTTGCACCGCCGACTGCCGGTTATATTTTAGAAGTGACCGACATCCGACAACTTAATTAAAGGGCATAATGTAAATAAAACTATGTTGACGTCGTGTCTCTCTGACTTGGCCAACTGTTGTTCAATGATTCACAATATATCCACACACACACACACACATATTCATTTTGTTATTTTTTTACTCACGGCATTTGACTGCGGCCATGCTGGAGCACCGCCTTAAACGAGTGTAGTCGAGCAATCGACCCTGGTACTTTTTTAAGCATAGTACCTATTCTACTGGTTTCTTTTGTTGAACTGTAGTTATGGGGATATATATATATTATATATATATTATATATATATATAATATATATATATATATATATATATATATACCGCGTGTATACCGTTGGCGATTTTTTTCCTCTGTCTTCCCTTCTCTGGATCTTTCCTTCTCCTATGTTTCCGACGAAGAGCTCCGCTCGAAACGTTAAACCATCCTTCTTTCCTGAGCGTCCAATAATACAATAATACTATATTTGTTCCACATCCCCCCGTTGTTGTGTTTCTGTGCTTTCATGTTTGGATTAACTTTATATATATAAATTTATATATGAGGATAATATCGATATTTAAGTATCAATATTATCAAGTGGCCAGCATGGAAAAAATACCGTACAAAGCTAATAATTTTTAACATGGTGTCTCTCGGACACCCTCATTTTTAATTGTTATATATATATATATATATATATATATATATAATATATATATATATATATATAAAGTGTGTGTGTGTGTATATATATGTATATGAGAGGGGTAGTAAAGTAAATAGACAGGTTATGGATAAAGAAGTCGCATTTTAAGTTCACATTCATTTGAACCTACTCTATATTAACTCTCTATCTATCTATCAATCTATCTATATACATCTATATAAATATTTTTATTTCTTAGTTGAAAAAGGAGTTAAGAAACCATAAGAATCAAGTCACAGTTAAAAAATAAAGGTGGAAACGCACAAAAGTATGTTTAGAGATTGTTCGATATTTGTTGCATTGAGTGACTTTTTATAAAAAGTAAAGGATCTTTTCGGTTTGAACGGCAGTTTTTCTAGCGGTGTCATATGAAATTGTCACCCATAATTATGACCCTAGTATCGATCTATTGCATTTCAATCTGTTTTAGGGTTGGTTAGGGGTGGGAGGAAGGTATCTTTTTTTTTTTCTTCAGAAATGTAAATAAACCCAATCTGTTTCTTAAACGAGGGACATATTCATACAGCACAGAATGTTTTCACCTCAATAGACGTCATTGATTGGTTGAAATTGCAGAAATTGAAGAAGAAAAAACAACAAATATCTTACAAAGTATAGAATTTTCTCAATAAAGCCAAGAGAAAAAGATGTTTTATAAACACATTCTACCAGTATACGAAGTTTAAAAGTGTTTAGTTAGGTGGAAATTATTTGAAAAAACTGCCGTTCAAACCGAAAAGATCCGAAAGTGCAAGGAAGTCCATCATGCGCGCGCGTTTATCCCACCGCTTGACACCTGGAGTTCATTTGTTTACATCCCCGTGACTTAGCGATTCGGCAAAGCGGATTGATAGAATAAGTATCAGACTTCAAAAAATAAGTACTTGTGTCGATTTGTTAGACTAAAACCCTCAAGGCCTGGTTCCAGCAAGGCCGCAGTTCAATGACTGAATCAAGTTAAATATAAACTTTATTAATGGAGGGGGCGAGCAGATATTTTTGAAAATATTCTTTATTCCAATAACCATTTACCGTTCAAATGGGTCCTGATGCAGAGCAACGACCCTAAACATGCTACATTTCACTATGTATCAAGCATTTTCATTTGTGACTCAAAAAGAAAACGAACGTCTTGTCTGCCTAATTCCTCCATCTCCATTCTTCTCACGATAAAAAAATAATAATAATAATAATCGAACCTAGTCAATAATAACGGATAAAGTTTAGAAACCGTCGAGGCGATCTTTCGTCTCTAGTAGACCTTTCCGTCGATTTCCGTAAAAAAAATTTTTTTTTACATATGGGCTTGCGGGAACTTTTGAAGTAATTTACATACACATACACCGAGTAAAAAATTTCAGTTATCTCTTTCTTTCACACATTACTCTGTCTCTTCACACACACTAACAGAAGCACTTCACTTACACAACATACTGTCTGTCTCCCACACCCCATCAAACACACACACATGTACATCAATGCTACCCATGCACGGTAACTTCAAAAGAACTTCCCTCGTCATACAATCGCTTTCTCTTAGTCTCTTTCGCTCTCATTACTTCAAAAGTTCCCGCAAGCCCATATGTAAAAAAAAAAATTTTTTACGGAAATCGACGGAAAGGTCTACTAGAGACGAAAGATTGCCACTGTCGAATCCCAACAGTTTGTTCAATGTGATCACAGAATTCTGAGAGCAAATTCGCATTTCTCGTGTCGATATTAGATAGAATCCACGTCTTCAATAGATTGCCGTCATGTAATAAAAAAAAATCAAAAATGGTCGGACAACAGTAATTATTAATTTTAGTTTCTTGTTTCGTATGTTCTGAGTAAACATAAAGCTTAGTTTTCATGACTATCAAGTTACTCTGATGATTAAAAAAAATTGGAAATGCGTATCGTATGTATGGACATCAGGGAAATATGTCCTGTTTATCAGACGATTACACTGGACATGCAAAAAGTTAAGCAGTTCTGTTAGAGACAGTTTTAGTATGACTTTCGTGAATTATGTTACATGAAATGTGTCTTTATAATGAAGCAATTTGTGACATTAACCCTTCGCCTGTCCAAAGCGTTTTCATAAGTTTGTCCTGAATGTCCTATGCTTGTTTTCAGGTTTTTAGTTAACCCTGGTTTCGTACGTTCTGAGTAATACAAAGCTTTCCCTTTACAAGTCCCAAATTATTCGGGGGGGGGGTTGAAAGAAACTGGGAATCTGTATAATAATAAGATGTACGAACACCAGGGAAATATAGTTCTATATTTAAGAGATGAGGAATTATGTGCATTATTTACATTATTTACATTTGACGGATATATCAGCTGAAACGTTTTGTTAACAACAAACAAGATGAGGACAAATATTGGATCTTTTCGGTTTGAACGGCAGTTTTTTCAAATAATTTCCACGTAACTAAACACTTTTAAACTTCGTATACTGGTAGAATGTGTTTATAAAATATATTTTTCTCTTGGCTTTATTGAGAAAATTCTATAATTTGTAAGATATTTGTTGTTGTTTTTCTTCAATTTCTGCAATTTCAACCAATCAATGACGTCCATTTGGGGTGAAAACATTATGTGCCGTATGAATATGTCCCTCGTTTAAGAAACAGATTGGGTTTATTTACATTTCTGAAGAAAAAAGATACCCTTCCCCCCACCCCTAACCTAACCCTAAAACAGATTGAAATGCAATAGATCGATACTAGGGTCATAATTATGGGTGACAATTTCATATGACACCACTAGAAAAAACTGCCGTTCAAACCGAAAAGATCCCAAATATTCGTCAAATGTAAATAATGTACCAGGGAAATATGTTCTGTTTATCGCATGAGATTTATTGGAAAGGCAATTGTTTAAGACTAACTAGTCCTTTCGCTTTTTAAACCACGCGAATTTCAAACAACCATAGTTTTATATTTGTGGATACCACGGTATATACAATATATACAGCTTGTGCGTGTATATGAGTGGAGAGAGAGAGAGAAATATTACATATGTAATATCGTGTGGAAAACTTCGATCTACTGAAATCATCAAATTGAAGCAATTAGTAATAAAAAAGAAAAAGAAAAGAAAAACCTCCCTCTGGGGAAATAAGTCTAGTCAGAGAAGTTGATCAGACTTTTGGGAAAATACAGATCTGACAGTGCAGGCTGGAGTAAATCTGATTAAAGTGACGGTCATGTTTCAGCCTTATTAAACTTTCTCAGAGAAGCATATTCTACTCACTTGCCAAAACTGAAATATAACTTTTCTAGGTGGATCTCTCTTCAGCACCCAGCAAAATGGTAACAAAGGGTTCCTTTCTATCTGTATATATGGCTATGTAGTACGAAGCTTGCTTATCATCCACATGGTTCCGGGTTCAGTCCCATTGAGTGGCATCTTGGGCAAGTGTCTTCTACTATAGCCTCGGGCCGACTAAAGCCTTGTGTGTGGATTTGGTAGACGGAAACTGAAAGAAGCCCGTCAATATGTATGTATACTTGTGTATGTGCCTTTGTGACTGTGTTTGTCCCACCACCACCACCACCACCACCACTAACGCCTGACAGCCAGTGTTGGTGTGTCTGCGTCCCCATAACTTAGCGGTTCGGCAAAATAGAACTATACAAAAAGTACTAGATTTAAAAAATAACTACCGAGGTTGATTCATTGACTGAAAATTCAAGGTAGTGCCCCAGCATAATGACTGAAACAAGTAAAAGATATATATATATATATATATATATAATCTTGTAAGTATAATCAGCCGAAATTACGAAGATAATCTGGTACTTGACTGAGGAAAGAAAACTTCGAATGACCCGTCCTTGTTTTCTTTGTATCGTCTATCTGGATGTTTTGTTGTCCCATTTTATATATGTATATATATATAATGTGTATGTATATATATATATATATATATATATATATATATATATATATAGTGTGTATGTATGTAAATGGGAGTAAAGATACAGTTTAATCTGTAAAAGCTGTATATTTCTTATATACAGTGGTGTAACAAATTCAAAACAGAACCTTCCTCATCATATCCTCTTCGTAGACGTAGTTGTATTGTATCTGCGAATGGTGTCTTAAACATTTGGGAAATAGCAGTTAAAGTGTATCGTTCCACTGAACACCTCTGAAATGCAATTCTGTAGATTGCATCTCGATGCACGATAGCTAACATGACTCTATGTGACTGCTGCAATAATGCTGCACAACTAAAGACCTACGGACAAATGATTGATGCGATGTCATGGCGTTGTTAATGTAGAATCAGTTAAATTATACAAACATCTTCTGATTTTTGTTTGTTGGGTGGGGTCATTTAACACTACTTGCATTAATGCATATAGCATACATCGGTAAGATGTTATAGAAATATAACGAAACTAGCAGTATCGCCCGGCGTTGCTCGGGTTTGTAAGGGAAATTACTATATAAGCATTTTTAGAGAGTTATAGCCAAAAAATAGCAAAAAAAAATGCATTAATAATGGAAAAAAAATTATGGTAATTTTTTTTTTAAATCGTTGATTCATCGTAGACATTTTCTGTTTTGGTGTCTTCAAGCCATGAAGTCGTTGTTCTAAAAGAACGCTGGTCTCCTTGACAACGCTTTACGACGTTGATTTCCTTACACTCCCTTCCCCACAGCTTCACGAGGGAGGGAAGAAGGGGGAGAAGCAACACAGGTGCAGGCGTGAGCGTGGACGCCAACTCCGCCGCCATCAACACACGGAAAATTATGCATTAAAATGGAATAAAAAATGATGTTAAATTATTTTTAAAATCGTAGACGCGCTAATACCCAGACGGGCTCGATATGAATCACGACTATAAGATACCCGAATTTGGTTAAACTGCACCGCAAAATGTGGGAGTCGTTAGGAATCTAAATCGAAGGGGACAGACACTCACACAACTACAGTTTTATATATATAGATTATGGGGTTTCAATAATGTCACATCCGGAGTAATTTAGTTCCACTTTTTAAATTATCTAAAAATAAAAAAAAGCTAGAAAGAAATAAAGATGAAATAAAAGAACAGCTAAATATTTCTATTGTTAAATGTTTTGATAATTTCCAGGAATTAAATGGAAGATTATATTTATGGTTAGTGGACCCTTGAAAATAAATTGCTCCTCAATGTTTGGCGGCCTTATTAAATTAAAGACTATTTAATAATGTCATGTCTGTTTCTGCCTGTCTCTCTGCCTGGTAATTTTTGCATTGGAACAGATAATCCTTTCCACTGTAGGCCCAAAGACTGAAATTTTGAAGGGTGGGGTCCAGTCGATTGCGTTGAACCCAGTTCTTGACTGATACTCGATTTTATAGATTCCAAAAGTCGGTCTTGGTAGGATTTGATCTCTTAACGTAAAGAGCCCGGAGAAATGCTGGTGATCTTTCGTCTCTAGTAGACCTTTCCGTTGATTTCCGTAAAAAAAATTTTTTTTTTTTACATATGGGCTTGCGGGAACTTTTGAAGTAATATACATACATATACACATACACCGAGTAAAAAATTTCAGTTATCTCTTTCTTTCACACATTACTCTGTCTCTTCACACACACTAACAGAAGCACTTCACTTACACAACATACTGTCTGTCTCCCACACCCCATCAAACACACACACACACACATGTACATCAATGCTTCCCATGCACGGTAACTTCAAAAGAACTTCCCTCGTCATACAATCGCTTTCTCTTAGTCTCTTTCGCTCTCAATACTTCAAAAGTTCCCGCAAGCCCATATGTAAAAAAAAAAAAAAAATTTTACGGAAATCGACGGAAAGGTCTACTAGAGACGAAAGATTGCCAGAGCCCGAAGAAATGCTTATTATTTTGTCTGACTTATCGTCTGTTTATCACATAGCCACGGTTTTTTTATTTTTTTTCTAGTTTCTCAACCAACCATTCCTCTTTATGTGCGTGTAACATAGCCTACTTTTGAACCGAATTAATGCTGGTTACTCGTTGTGGTCTCCTTTTGAAAATGTCACTGCTATTTGATGTTACCAATGTGTGTGTTAATTGTGGTTGTGTCATGTTAGTTGGCGTGCGTTCGTGTATGTATACGTGTGTCTGTGTATAATACAATAATAGCTAATATTCCTAGCGTGTATGTGTGTCTATATGGCTTATGGCTCATATTTCTAGTAACTGTCGGCTTGTATTACAATAGCAATATTCACGATTCTCTCAAGGCCAAACCTAATCAAACAGACCTATGATTAAAGACGCTCCAGCTGTGACCATCAGGTTTTATTTTTTTAGGTTTCACCATGTATTTATTATACGGAACTATATTATCCAATTTGTCCTTTCTGCCTTTAAGACAATATGGCGTTATTTGAGGAACACTTAGTTGTTCTGTCTAGCAATTGTGGCGACTTCCTAAAGACTTATTCAAATTTCATCGATCTTTATTTTTAACTTGTTTCATTCATTAGACTGTGGTCATGCTGGAGCACAGACTTGAAGGGTTTACACAGACTGGCAACTGAAACTGGCTGTGGACAAGTGTACCACCATGCATTTTGGGAGAAAAAACCCTGCGTTCACATACTCCCTCCACAACACTGATATCAAGAAATCCTCTTGCGAGCGTGACCTAGGCATCACTGTCAGCAGTGATTTGCGTTGGTCAAAGCATATCTCTAAGATTGTCAGGAAGGTCGAGGGTGTCTTGGCATCACTCAGCAGGTCTTTTGTTAGCCGCTCTCCAGCCATCTATTTAAAACTGTATACAGCTATGGTACGACCACACTTGGAATTCGCATCATCAGTTTGGAACCCCTATCTTGCACAGAACATTGACCTCCTGGAATCTGTCCAGAGACGTGCAACCAAACGCATACCCTCCATCAGACACCTGCCATATTCTGAGCGCCTTGTTTCCCTGGGCATGGATTCACTGAAGCTCCGGTGTTTGGCGACGGACTTGGTAAACACCCACAAAGTTATCAACCACCTCACCAACAACAACACTGAACACCTTTTTGATTTCCATGTGTCTAACACACGTGGACATGCCTACAAAGTCAGAAAACAATACAGCTCCCATGACTTTCGGAAACATTTTTTCATGCTCAGAGTTGCTGAAGCATGGAATAAACTGCCTGCGTCAGTTGTTGACTGCCATGACACTGCATCTTTTAAGGCCCTCATGCTTTCCGAAATCCGCCGAAACTACACCTGATTATATATACACTTTAGATGAGTTGTAGTGCACCTGAGCACTGTACACAATTATTATTATTATTATTATTATTATTAAATTGACTCCAGTATTTTTCTAAATCTAGTGTTTATTTTTGTTGATCTTTTGCTGAAACCACGAAATGACTAGGATGTAAACAAAAGAACACCGGTTATCAAGCGGTTGTGGGGAATAGAATAAGCATTAATCCTTTAGCATTTAAAATGGTTGTATCTGGTCTATATTCTTTTACTCTTTCGCTTGTTCTAGTCATTTGACTGCGACCATGCTGGAGTGTCACCTTTCAGGGCTTTTAGTCTAACAAATTGACCCCAGGACTTTTTTTCCAAGCCTAATACTTATTCTGTTGGTCTCTTTTGCTGAACCACTAAGTTACAGGTATGTAAACACATCAACACTAGTTGTCAAACGATGATGGATACACACACACACACACACACGATGGGCTTCTTTCAGTTTCCATCTACCAAATCCATTCACGAGACTTTGGCTATAGAAGATACCTGCCAATCCAGAATCATGTTCTTTGGAAGCAAGCTTCTTACCAAAATAGCCATGTCTGCACTGTTTTATGTTCAAACTGACTAGATCTGGCCTTTCCCTCCTACCCAACAATGTCCTAAAAATATACAAGGATTATTATTGTTAAGGCAGCGAGCTGGCAGAATCATTAGCACGTTGGATGAAATTCTTAGCAGTATTTCACCCGTCGCTATGTTCTGAGTTCAAATTCTGCAGAGATCAACGTTGCCTTTCATCCTTTCAGGGTCGATAAATTAAGTACCAGTCAAGTGCTGGGGTTGATGAAATCGGCTTATCCCCTTCTCCAAAATTGCTGCCCTTGTGGCAAAATCTGAAACCATTATTATTGCTGTTGTTACTGAAGCACCATGCAGAGGGGTTGAACCCAGAATCATACGATTTCAATGTGAATATGTTAATCTCATGGCTACGTGTGTCTTTACACATGTATCACTACTACTACTACTACTACTACTACTACTACTACTACACCATCAAAATCTCAGAAGCTATGAGATAATGCATAATTAATTCCAAACAATGTGGATAAATAAGCATTATTTTTGTCAGTAATCTGAATGCTAAAGCGTTAAATTGGAATCCTGCCTTGGGTTGACCCAAAGTTTGTGTATAAAATTGGGCAAACAAAATCTGTGAGATAGCCAGAGGGACAATATTGGTAATTTCTAAAATTCCAGCCTTGTCACATTCTGTTTGTCTTGTTGATTCTGTTTGGTAATTGCATTGAGGCTATATATGTATCTGTGGTGAGCTGGCTGGGTCTGTAGAGCATCAGAGAGAAGACCATGTGGTGTCCTGTATCTTGTTTCAGTTTTTAGGCTGTGACCATGTTGGACAACCTCTTTGAGGAATTTTAGTCAAGTGAAGTGACCACAGAAGGGCAAAGGTTGATACAGCTTGGCACCAGTGACATCGCAACTCGTTTCTACAGCTGAGTGACCTGGAGCAATGTGAAATAAAGTGTCTTGCTCAAGAACACAACACACAGCCCAGTCTGGGAATCGAACTATCTGCCTCATGATTGTGAGCCTGACACTCTAACCACTGAGCCATGCGCCTTCACACACACATAAAACAGGATTCTTTCAGTTTCCATCTACCAAATCCGCACTCACAAAGTTTTGGTTGGCCCTAGGCTATAGTAGAAGACACTTGCTGAAAGAGTCACTCAGTAGCACTGAACCTGGAACCATGTGGTTGGGAAGCAAACTTCTTGCTACACCTGTGCCTCTGATTGGCTTTAAACAGGTAAAGCACCAACTTCCCAAACACTGATGGTCTGAAATCTTTTCTAATCCACAGTAATTTATGAGCAAAAATGCCAAGCTCCCATGTTTGCCAGACTGGTTTAAAAGGTGGTCTTGTTTGAGGTAACCTGCCCAGTAAAGCATTAATAAACATGTTTCATACCAACCTACAGGGACTTGTTTTTCATTTAATCATTCAGGTAGATTTTTGTTAAACTTAATGATGACCACCCTTGGTTCAGTAACCTGTGATCCAGAATGGTTTTGGAACTGAAAGTTCTGGAGGAGTGGCTGTGTGGTAAGTAGCTTGCTTACCAACCACATGGTTCCGGGTTCAATCCCACTGCGTGGCACCTTGGGCAAGTGTCTTCTACTATAGCCTCGGGCCGACCAAAGCCTTGTGAGTGGATTTGGTAGACGGAAACTGAAAGAAGCCCATCGTATATATGTATATATACATATGTGTGCGTGTATGTTTGTGTATCTGTGTTTGTCCCCCAAGCATTGCTTGACAACCGATGCTGGTTTGTTTATGTCCCCGTCACTTAGCGGCTCAGCAAAAGAGACCGATAGAATAAGTACTGGGCTTACAAAGAATAAGTCCTGGGGGTCGATTTGCTCGACTAAAGGCGGTGCTCCAGCATGGTTGCAGTCAACTGACTGAAACAAGTAAAAGAGTAAAATAGTTGCTGTAACTGTCTAAAACACAGGGCATTTTTTCTAAAAGAAAAAAATGAATTTTTTATTTTTATCAAACAGAGATATATTATGTTTTAATCTTATAATTCTGTTCACATCCAAAGATGCTTTTCATGAACATAACCTGCCCCCCCCCCCAGTACGACTGGTACTCTCTCAACCCTCTCCCTAGAACATAAGAGGTAGTTACTACACACCACAAGGCATTTTATTTGATACGCTAATGATTCTGAAAATGCTGTTTAACCCTTGGTAGCCTATGATCCTATACCTATTTCTTTATTACCCACAAGGGGCTAAACACAGAGGGGACAAACATGGACAGACATAGGTATTAAGTCGATTACATCGACCCCAGTGTGTAACTGGTACTTAATTTTTCGACCCCGAAAGGATGAAAGGCAAAGTCGACCTCAGCGTAACTGGTACTTAATTTATCGACCCCGAAAGGATGAAAGGCAAAGTCGACCTTGGCGGAATTTGAACTCACAACGTAACGGCAGACGAAATACCGCTTAGCATTTCGCCCGGTGCGCTAATGTTTCTGCGAGCTCGCCATGATCATTTTGCCTTGTTTTTAAAGATATGGTATTTTTTTAAAGATATTAGTGTCATTTGAGGCAGATTTAACTGTTATTTCTAGCAGGTCGAGTGGCCTTGTTTGTTCATGGATGTGATGTGTGATGTAACACTGTGTAGACATCACGCACACAAATACATGCACACACACACACACCACACACACACACACATGCTATTTTCCCATGACCTAGCTACAATAAATATTCAGCAATAAATAGCCTGGCAGCCTTGCTGAGTCCTGTAGTAGTAGTAGTAGTAGTAGTAGTAGTAGTAGTAGTAGTAGTAGTAGTAGTGATACATGTGTAAAGACACACGTAGCCATGAGATTAACATATTCACATTGAAATCGTATGATTCTGGGTTCAACCCCTCTGCATGGTGCTTCAGTAACAACAGCAATAATAATGGTTTCAGATTTTGCCACAAGGGCAGCAATTTTGGAGAAGGGGATAAGCCGATTTCATCAACCCCAGCACTTGACTGGTACTTAATTTATCAACCCTGAAAGGATGAAAGGCAACGTTGATCTCTGCAGAATTTGAACTCAGAACATAGCGACGGGTGAAATACTGCTAAGAATTTCATCCAACGTGCTAATGATTCTGCCAGCTCGCTGCCTTAACAATAATAATCCTTTCTACTGAAGGCACAAGCCCTTGAAATTTTGGGGGAGGGGACTAGTTGATTACATCGACCCCAGTGTTTCACTGGTACTTAATTTATTGACCCCCCAAAAGGATGAAAGGTAAAGATGACCTTGGCGGAATTTGAATTCAGAGCATAGCAGTGGGTGAAATACCGCTAAGCATTTCGTCCAGTGTGCTAACGAGTCTGCCAGCTTGCAGTCTTAACGATAATAATTACAATAATCGTATTTTACAGAAGGCTTGAAATTTTGACGGTAGGGGACTTGTCTATTATATTGACCACCGGCAATTGACTGGTACTTATCTTATTGACCTTGGAAAAATGAAAGACAAAGTCAGCCTTGGTGGAATTTGAACTTGGAACAAGGGGCCAGAAGGAATTTTGCTAATCATTTTGACCTTCATGGTATTGATTCTGTCATCTTGCCGTCTTACCAATAATAATAATAATAATAATCATAATTTCTACTATAGACACAAAGCCTGTGAGTTTTAGGGAATGGGGATAGGGGTGGGGGTTAGTTGATTTTATTGACCCCAGTACTTGACTGGCATTTATTTTAATGACCCGGAAAGAATGAAAAGCAAAGTGAACCGTGGTAGAGTTTGAACTTGGGAATGTAAAATTGGAAGAAATTCTATGAAGTAGTTTGTCTGACATGCTAATGGCCTTGTCAACTTAATAATAAGCCTTCCTACTTTCAGCACAAGTGCCTGAAATTCTGGAGGAAGAGACTAGTTAATTACATCAATCCCCAGTGCATAACTGGTACTTATTTCATCAATCCTGAAAGGATAAAAGGCAAAGTGGAATTTGGTGGAATTTGAACTTAGAATGTAAAAGATTGATGAAATATAGGGCGAAAGGGTAAAGACCTCCTTAGGTCATGAATGACCATGGGATTGCACCTAGAATTTTCCCCTCTGAGGCACAAGTCCAGGCAAGGTTGTTTATGAAAGACCAGCAGTCACCCATGCATACCAGCCTCTCCTCTCCATGCCACCAATGTTATCCAAGGGAAAGGCAAAGGGGCCGATACAGCTTGGTACCAATGATGTCACAACTCATTTCTACAGCTGAGTGAACTGGAGCAATGTGAAATAAAGTGACTTGCCTAAGAACACAACACACAGCCCAGTCCAGGAATTGAACTCACTATCTCATGATTGTGAGTCCGATGCGCTAACCACTGAACCATGCACCTTCACTCTGTCAAATATAATGTTTATTTGTTTACCTTGTTTTGAATTAATCCTGCATTATCTTGTAACTTTGAGATTTTAAAGAGAGAACTGTTAATTTTAGGATGATATTGTGGGGTTGGTGTGAGAGGCCAGATCAGGCCAGTTTGAGGCTATTTTGGCCAGATATGGCCAGTTTGAACACTAAAGAGTTATAGTGATCAAATATACTCATGCTGTATATTGACTCCCTCGCCCACCACCATCAAATCAGCATCACCTGTACAGGTATGCAATGTGCCGCACTTCAGATGACAAAGTGATCACAGAACCAAAGATCTAGCAATTATGAGTGCAACACCATGACCACAAGGCCATGGGCCCTCACCATATTACATTACAATAGTGGGGGCATAATGGCCCAGTGGTTAGGGCAGCGGACTCGCGGTCATAGGATCGCGGTTTCGATTCCCAGACCGGGCGTTGTGAGTGTTTATTGAGCGAAAACACCTAAAAGCTCCACGAGGCTCCGGCAGGGGATGGTGGTGAACCCTGCTGTACTCTTTCACCACAACTTTCTCTCACTCTTACTTCCTGTTTCTGTTGTACCTGTATTTCAAGGGCCGGCCTTGTCACTCTCTGTGTCACGCTGAATATCCCCAAGAACTACGTTAAGGGTGCACGTGTCTGTAGAATGCTCAGCCACTTACACGTTAATTTCACGAGCAGGCTGTTCCGTTGATTCGGATCAATCGGAACCCTCATCGTCGTAACCGACGGAGTGCTTCCATTCCATTCCACATTACAATATTGATATTAACATGGTTTGAACCCTGATACATAAAGTACATCGTTTTTTGATAGCATGTGTTATCTACAAGTTATCTGATATATGAAATATAATATTTGGTAGCACGTGTTGTCTCTACTTTCTTACTCCCCATTGTCTATTGATTTATATCAAATATTGTTTGTGTCAGCATGCGAAACTTAGTTTTGTTTTTAACCATCACAGCTAAAGGCCATGCTAGAGCACCACTTTGAAATAAAGCGAGTTAGAGCATTAGTAAGCCTCTCTCTATATCTCTCACACACACACACATCAGAATGAATATAAATAGTGAAATCTGAAAACAATTAATGGGAAAAGACAGTTAAATATAGTGCCTCTCACCAGCTATGGTGGCTAGAATCAATATAGTTTCTATGCATTTAAAGTCTGTTTCCCTTTCTTTCTGTTATTTTTTTTCTACCTTTCTTGGCATTCAGAAGGGCATTCAGCTGTAGAAACTATACCTAAGCTGACACGAATCACAATGCTGACCTGTGGCTCACTGAATCTTATCAAACCATCCAATCTATGCATGCCAGCTTGGAAAATAGATGTTAAATGATGATGATATTTTTTTTTTATTTATCTACTTTCAGCTCACTAGCTGTGGCCATGCTGGGGCACTGCCATTTATATATATATATATATATATATATATATATATATATATATATATAGTATTAGTCATTAGATTGTGGTCATGCTGGGGCACTGCCTTGAATTTTTTAGTTGAATTGACCCCCACTATTTTTTTTTTTAAGCCAGATACTTCTATTGGTCTCTTTTGCCAAACTGCTAAATCACAGAGACATAAACACACCAACATTGGTAGTCAAATGGTGGATACACACACACACACACACAACACACACACACACACACCTGATAGGTGTCTTTCAGTTTCTGTCTACCAAATCCACTCACAAGGCTTTGGTCAACCCCAAAGCTATAGTAGAAGACACTTGCCCAAGGTGCCATGCAATATCTATAAATATATGACTACCAGTGTAACAGCAGCAACATTAATTGCCAAGATGGTTAGATGACCTCACTTCAGATTAATTTCAGTGTGAAAAGTTTAAGAAAGATAAGTTTTCCTTCCAGAATATTCCGAACAGTTTTTTTAGAGATCCAACAGCTGGTTATCTGCAGAATGAGAGCAAATAATAATAAACCTTTCTCGTAACTTGACATCTTTTCTCAGATAACTTTGATAGCAGTTTACTTATTTAGCCAAGAAAAACTAATTTTATGTTAGGCAGGAGGGTGAGTCTGGTGAGAGACAGTGGGGCGGAGGTAGTTTCACCTTTGGTCAGTATCAAGTAATGGTAATAGAAATAATCTTTTCTACTATTGGTACAAGACCTGGAATTTGTGGGGAGGGGGATAGTCGATTACATCGACCCCCAGCACTTGACTGGTACTTAATTTATTGATCCTGAAAGGATGAAAGGTAAAGTCGACCTCAGTGGAATTTGAACTCAGAACATAAAGATGGACAAAATACTGCTAAGTATTTCACCTGGTGTGCTAACGATTGTGCCAGCTTGACACCTTAATGATAATAATAATAATTTCTATTCTAGGTACAAGGCCTTGAAAATTTTGCGGGGAAGGGGGCTAGTCAATTACATTGACCCCAGAGCATAACTTGTACTTATTTCATTGACCCCGAAAGGATGAAAGGCAAGGTTGACCTCGGCAGAATTTGAACTCAGAACATAGCAGCAGATGAAATACCACTAAGCATTTTGCCTGATGTGTTAATGATTCTGCCAGCTCACCATCTTAGTAATAATAATAATAATAATAATAATAATGATAATAAACAACAATAATTCTTGTGGCATTTGGTGCACTTTTGGTACAACACTCAAAATGCTACCGAAGAGATCAATGGATATTGGAATTGACCTGCAGAAAGTGCAATCCTTTATTCTGCTAGAATCCAAAAAAAGGCTCTCACGATTCGAGGACACGTGTTGGCACCAAACTTAAAGACAATATCTTTACTAATTCATAAAGCATGTAATAATAATGATAGACTGAAGGCGGCGGAGCTGGCAGAATTGTTTGATCGCTGGGCAAAATGCTTAGCAGTATTTTGTCTGCCGTTATGTTCTGAGTTCAAATTCCACCGAGGTCGACTTTGCCTTTCATCCTTTTGGGGTCGATAAATTAAGTACCAGTTACATACTGAGGTTGATCTAATCGACTATCCCCCCCTCCCCCAAAATTTCGGGCCTTTTGCCTAGAGTAGAAAAGAATAATAACGATGGACTCTCCCATCAAAGTCAATGTATGAGTGTTCAGCTTTTGTTGGACAACCTGCACAAATGATTTGTTTATAGTGACCAAATGTTCATGTCACACATTCGCTCACTCTTTCCATTAAATTGACGTTACCTGAACAGGTGCATAGTGTACCACGCATCAGGTGTCAACATGATCACAGAGCAATGCGAGATGAAGTGTTTTGCTCAAGAACACAATGCACCACTTGGTCTTGGAAGCCACGATCTTGTGATTGTGTGTGCCACTGGGCCATGCTCCCAAGTGGTTATCAAGTAATGTTAATAGTAATTGTTCCTACTGGAAGCACAAGGCCTTAAATTTGGAGGAAGGGATTAAGTCGATTTACATTGACCCCAGTGTGTAACTGGTACTTATTTAATCAATCCCGAAAGGATGAAAGGCAAAGTCGATCTTGGCAGAATTTGAACTCAGATTGTAGCAGCAGACAAAATACTGCTGAGCATTTTTCCTCGCATGCTAATGATTCTGCCAGCTCACTGCTTTAATACTAATTATAATCGTTTCTGCTTCAGGCACAAGGCCAAGAATTTTGGGGGAGGGGGCCAGTCGATTAGGT
Organism: Octopus sinensis; assembly: GCF_006345805.1. Lineage (NCBI taxonomy): Eukaryota > Metazoa > Mollusca > Cephalopoda > Octopoda > Octopodidae > Octopus > Octopus sinensis. Next base: position 8,632,981 of record NC_043020.1, read on the forward strand.
TGACCCCAGTATGCAACTGGTACTTAATTTATCAACCCCAAAAGGATGAAAGGCAAAGTTGACCTGGGTGGAATTTAAACTCAGAATGTAAAGACAGACAAAATACCACTAAGCATTTCACCTGGTGTGCTAACGATTCTGCCACTCACTGCCTTAATAATAATGATAATAATAATAATAAGTTTCAAATTTTGGTGCAAGGTGAGCAATTTTGAGGGAGAGGAAAGTAGATTATATTGAACTCAGTGTTCAACTGGTACTTACTTTAATGACCCTGAAATGATGGAAGGCAAAGTTGACATCAGTGGAATTTGAACTTGGAGCGTAAACACGGATGATGCTGCTAAACATTTTGCTCAGCATGCTAATGATTCTGTCAGTTCATCACCTTAATAATAATAATAATAATAATAATAATCCTTTCTACTATAGGCACAAGGCCTGAAATTTTGGGGAGGAGGGGACTAGTCAATTACATCAACCCCACTGTGCAACTGGTACTTTTTTTCATCAACCCGAAAGGGACGAAAGGCAAAGTCAACCTTGGAGGAATTTGAATTTCAATCATTAACATGGACAAAATGCTGCTAAACATTTTTCCTGGCATGCTAACAATTCTGCCAGCTCACCATGGCTGTGTGGTAAGTAGCTTGCTTACCATCCACATGGTTCCAGGTTCAGTCCCACTGCGTGGCACCTTGAGCAAGTGTCTTCTACTATAGCATCAGGCTGACCAAAGCCTTCTGAATGGATTTGGTAGACAGAAACTGAAATAAGCCCGTTGTATATATATTGTGTGTGTATATGTTTGTGTGTCTGTGTCTGTCCCCCCCAACATTGCTTGACAACCGATGCTGGTGTGCTTACGTCCCCGTAACTTAGCAGCTCGGCAAAAGAGACCGATAGAATAAGTACCACGCTTACAAAGAATAAGTCCTGGGATCGATTTGTTCGACTAAAGGCGGTGCTCCAGCATGGCCACAGTCAAATGACTGAAACAAGTAAAAGAGTATAATAATAATAATACCTGCTATACCTGGGGATGTAAGCATAAATGACAAAAAACAAAAGATCGGAAAGTACAGACTACTAAAAGATGGAATTGCAAGAATGTGGACTATGAGGGGAGTACTCTGTCATTCCAGTAGTTGTTGGGGTACTTGGAACACTAACAACCAAGTTCAAGAAATACATCAGAGAAATCGGAATTGACATGAGAGCAGAGCAAGCCCAAAACGCTGCTCTGCTGGGGACAGGTAGGGTTTTGAGATCGGTACTTGGATGTTGAATGTCTCCCATGATAACTAACAGTCAAGTGCTAAAGCTTATAATGAGGCCCTGTGAGATCTCTAACAGCAGGCTGCTGTGCACTCACAGAATCTCCCAGAGCAAACAAGATTGAGTACTCAGAAAAGTAAAACAATAATAATAATAATAATTAATTCCTTTTATTGGCCACAAGGGCTGACAAACATGATTGGAAAACATAAAGGGACAAAACAGGACGAAAGGTTACAAAAGGTTTTGTCCGATTTTCGAAGGAAAAAAGTCCGTGTAAACAAGCTTTATAACAACGAAAAAGTTCAACAATTTATAAAACTCCCAATAGAGGAGACGCTTCGACAAGTGGAATAATAATAATAATAATAATAATAATAATAATAATCAAGGACTGTTTGAGCAGGATGGGTTACTTGATCTGAAGAAAATTCTAACTGGGGCCCCACCGGCAAGCTCATGCACTGTTCATCTTGATATGAGATCACCGTGTTGTCCGTTTTTCGAAAGAAAAAAGTCCGTGTAATAATACAATGAAAAGAGCCTGATGTGATTTTAATAGATTGTTTATTTAATGGTTTGAATGATATTCCAACAGATCATCTGTCTGTCTTTGGGCTCATTTTACATTTTGAACCTGAAGAAGACAGATGAGCTGTTGAAATATTCTCTTTTACTTGTTTCAGTCATTTGACTGCAGCCATGCTGGAGCACCGCCTTTAGCCGAGCAACTTGACTGCGGGACTTATTCTTTTGTAAGCCCAGTACTTATTCTATCAGTCTCTTTTGCCGAAACGCTAAGTGACAGGGACGTAAACACACCAGCATTGGTTGTCAAGCAATGCTAAGGGGACAAACACAGACACACAAACATATACACACACACATACATATATATATATACATATATACGACAGGCTTCTTTCAGTTTCCGTCTACCAAATCCACTCACAAGGCATTGGTCGGCCCGGGGCTATAGCAGAAGACACTTGCCCCAGATGCCACGCAGTGGGATTGAACCCAGAACCATGTGGTTGGTAAACAAGCTACTTACCACACAGCCACTCCTGCACCTATCATTCAAACTGTTAAAAAAACAACCAATTACATATCACATCATACTCTTCTTGTTCAATAAGTTATTGTCTATTTACCTTTGTGAAGAATGACAGCAATCTTCATAAATTATTATTAATAATCCTTTCTACTATAGGCACAAGGTCTGAAATTGGCGGGAGGGGAATAGTCGATTACATCGACCCCAGTACTCGACTGGTACTTAATTTATTGATCCCGAAAGGATGAAAGGCAAAGTTGACCCTCAGCTGAACATGAACTCAGAACATAGCGGCAGACAAAATACCGCTAAGCATTTCACTCGGTGTGTTAATGATTCTGCCAGCTTGTTGCCTTCATGCCGGTGGCACGTAAAAAGCACCAACCATTTGTGGCCGTTTGCCAGACTCGTCTGGCACCACCATCCGTTCATGGCCGTTGCCAGCGCTGCCCCGACTGGCATCGTGCCGGTGGGACGTAAAAAGCACCATCCAATCGTGGCTGTTTGCCAGCCTCGTCTGGCACCTGTGCCGGTGGCACGTAAAAAGCACCCACTACACTCATGGAGTGGTTGGTGTTAGGAAGGGCATCCAGCCATAGAAACATTGCCAGATCAGACTGGGCCTGGTGCAGCCTTCTGGCTTCCCAGATCCCAGTTGAACCGTCCAACCCATGCTAGCATGGAAAGTGGACGCTAAACGATGATGATGATGATAATAATGATAATAATAATTATATTTTCTTTAATAACTGCAAGTTAACTCTTCAAGGCAAGGATCCTTTAAGTGGATTTTGCTGCCACAAATATAACAGCTGGGTCTTCTACTCTGCACCATCAGTCACACTGCTCATATTTCTATGCTAACAACTGGGTTTTGTGAGTCCATAAGGATCTGCAAATCCATGCTGACCTCTTCTAATTACATCTCATTCAGCTGCCCATCTCTCACCATCCACCCATACTGTACCACAAAGGCAGCAGTGAAGGGCCAACGTCAGTTGCCCCTTCACTGTTATCCTTCTGTTGTGGTAAGCCATGCTCTGTAGCACTGATGTATGGGAAGATATGGATCTTACTACTACAGCCTGTCTCTTGGCTTTGTTCTCAGTCTTGAAAAGCAGACAGAGGACATCGTAATGGTCAGCAGCAGTGGTGGTGGTGCTGCTGCCTCCTCCTCTGATGTAATTGAAGAACCGATACTAACCAGTTGTGATTCTCTGTCTGATCAACTTCCACACCTCTCCGTCATTCATCACGACTTCACTTTCATTGATGCTAATTCTTGAGTCACATGCAATGACATCTCAGAAAGTGAGTTTCCTCAAGAAGATCCCCCACAAGTGGAGGGATGAAATGACCTCTCTGTTTGCTTGGTAACAGTGACCAGCCAATTTTAGTCATCTCCGATGTAGATGCAAAGATATTGGCTTCTGCTTTCCAATATATTTGCTGTAGGGTGGATTGTTCTCTCCTGTGCTCTGTGAAGTAGGTTGGTGTGTGTATCGTCCAGTTGCTTTTGTAGGTCAGTTGATGTCCAAGTTTCAGTTCTATACATCTGAATTGGTTTCACTCCCCAATGTGTGATTGCTTATCTCCAGAAGCTGGAGGTCTTCAACCGCTTCTCTATTTGTCATCTTCTCAGCCTGCATTTTGAACCAACAACTTTACGCTTGCTGCAGTCTCTCACCTCTTGTGGAAACTCTTCTGATGAGGAGACTATGGTCGTTTGGTCATGTGTTGCAGCATCTCCATGAGGAACTCATCTGGAAGGCAATAACACCAGATCCCCACCCCCGCCCCCCGGGCTTGGTGTAAGTGGAGAGGTGGTCCGCTGGAGAAATGGTTCATGACAGCTAAAGCAAATATAGAGCTTGTTTCTGGCCCTTGAGTCTTTGGCATTCATTGCTGGAACCAGGAATGGCTTCAACACTCCCCAGAATCAGCCACTAACAGACGTGCATGGACCATTTCAACCTGTGGCGTGGTGAACTCAATAGGAGCCAGCTTAACCCTTCCTGGGTGAATACCGTTACAAGACGAGAAGAATTGGTTCAACTCCAGCTTCGAATGATACTCTTTTTACTCTTTTACTTGTTTCAGTCATTTGACTGCAGCCATGCTGGAGCACCGCCTTTAGTCGAGCAAATCGACCCCAGGACTTATTCTTTGTAAGCCCAGTACTTATTTTATCGGTCTCTTTTGCCGAACCACTAAGTGACGGGGACTTAAACACACCAGCATCGGTTGTCAAGCAATGCTAGGGGGACAAACACAGACACACAAACATATACACACACACTTATTTCTATATATATACGACAGGCTTCTTTCAGTTTCCATCTACCAAATCCACTCACAAGGCATTGGTCGGCCTGGGGCTATAGCAGAAGACTCTTGCCCCAGATGCCACGCAGTGGGACTGAACCCGGAACCATGTGGTTGGTTAGCAAGCTACTTACCACACAGCCACTCCATTTTGTTGTTGAAGTTGTTGTGCTGTATCTTGTCTAGTTTATTGCAAGCCTTCCATGATAGTGCTTGTTTTTTTTTATTCTAATACAAAATTCATTTTGTGAGTTCAAGATATTTAACTGTGTTCTTCGAGGTGTGTGCTTCAAGATATTAACCCTTTAGCATTTAAACCGGCCATATCCGGTCAAAAGTATTCTGCCTGTTTTATGTTCAAACTGGCCAGATCTGGTCTCTCACACCAACCCTACAATATCGTTTTAAAAATTAACAGCTACCTCATCAAAATCTCATAGCTACAAGATAATGCCTGATTAGTTCAAGGCAATGTGGATGAAAAAGGATTAATTTTGGCAGAATAATGCAAACACTAAAGGGTTAAGTCCTTCAGCCTTTTGCTGGTGTTGCTGGATAGGGACCTCATTTCAGAAGTATGAGGATTGGTGAGCACATGTAGCTTCTGTCCCCATGCATATCAATTAATGCGTACTTCAGTTCCTACTTAGAGGGTATACAAAAAGGTCCTTCCTGATGTGAGAGTAAGTCGACAGCTTTCTTTCTTGCTGTTGGGGGGAAAATTTTAGGGCATGGACTCTTTTTTGATAGTACAGTTCTGTTAAACTTGCATCCCTGATGTGGATCTGCTTAAGTCCATAATTTCTTTATTTGCTGTCATATTTTTGAATGTGTCTTCATGCGTGTTGCACTGCATAGCATTTTGGGCAAGTGTTTTCTACTATGGCTCTGAGCAGACCAAAACCTTGTGAGTGGATTTGGTAGATGGAAAGAGAAAGAAGCTCATCATGTGTGTGTGTGTGTGTGTGTGTGTGTACATACGTAAATATGAAACAATGAGGATGAGTGCTCAACACCATATTTATTGATAAAAACTCTTTATTTGTGTATTAAGGCTACCATTGGTTTCATCTTAAGAAATGTCTCAACAATTATTCAAGCCAATCAAATAGAAAAATTGATGTTCATTTCCATTTTGGACTAAAATGTGTGTGTATGTATGACTGTGTTTGGGTGTGTCCTTGTCCAGACATCCTGTGATGGTTGTAAATGAACATCACCCTTAATGTGAAGTTTTTTTCCAGTCTTCCATGAAAAGGAATGAAATACCACTAAGCATTTAGCCTGGTGTGCTAATGATTGTGCCAGCTCACTGCTTTATTATTATTAATAATAATAATGATAATAATAATCCTTTCTACTCTGGGCACAAGGCCTGCAATTTTGGATGAGGGGGCTAGTCGATTGCATTGACCCCAGGGTCTCACTGGTACTTAATTTATCAATCCTGAAAGGATGAAGAGCAAAGTCGACCTCGGTGGAATTTGAACTCAGAACGTGTAATAATGATAATAATAATAATCTTTACTATAGGTAAAATGGTCTGAAATTTTGTGGGAGTGGGGCTAGTTGCTTATATCAGCCCTAGTGTTCAACTGGTACTTTTTAATTGACCCCAAAAGGATAAATGGCAACATTGACCTTGGTGGAATTTGAACTCGAGGCATAAAGACTGATGAAATGCCACTAAGCATCTTGACCAAAAGGCAAATGATTCTGCCAGTCAACCACTTTTCTGAGTTTAAGGTATTAAAGTAAATATTTCTTTATTGCCCACAGGGGGCTAAACATAGAGAGACAAACAAGGGCAGACAAAGGGATTAAGTCGATAACATCGACCCCGGTGCGTAACTGGTACTTATTTAATCGATCCTGAAAATATGAAATCAATGTTGACCTCGGTGGAATTTGGACTCAGAACGTAGTGGCAGATGAAATACCTATTTCTTTATTACCCACAAGGGGATAAACACAGAGGGGACAAACAAGGACAGACATAGGTATTAAGTCGATTACATCGACCCCAGTGCGTAACTGGTACTTAATTTATCAACCCCGAAAGGATGAAAGGCAAAGTCGACCTCGGCGGAATTTGAACTCACAACGTAACGCAGACGAAATACGGCTACGCATTTCGCCCGGTGTCCTAATGTTTCTACCAGTTCGCCGCAGATGAAATACCGCTAAGCATTTTGCCTGGCATGCTAACGATTCTGCCGGCTTGCCACCATGATATTAAAATAAATATTGGTAAACTAGTGGGGGTCACTATATTGGTGCCTGTCTGCATCTGTGTGTGTATTTGTAAATGTGTGTATCTATATCTGTGTGTCTGTGAATATGTTTGTATTCATGTGTGTGTGTGTGTGTCTGAAGATGCAGGTCTGTGAATTTGTACTTGTGTTCATCTTTCCATGCATACGTTGTTGATCTTTCACTCACACTGTCTGTCTGTGTGTCTCTCTGCATCTCTCTCCATCTTTATCAATTTGTATCTCTTGCCTGTCTGCCTGGCTCTTCCTGCCTTTCTGAATGTCTGGATCCCTGTCTGTCAGGATTCCTGCCTATCTGGATCTCTCTCTCTCTCTCTCTCTCTCTCTCATATATATATATGTGTGTGTGTGTGTGTGTATATATGTGTGTGTGTGTGTGTGTATATATGTGTGTGTGTGTGTATATGGGTGTGTGTGTGTGTGTATATGGGTGTGTGTGTATATGGGTGTGTGTGTATATATATGTGTGTGTGTATATGTGTGTGTGTGTGTATATATGTGTGTGTGTGTGTATATGTGTGTGTGTGTGTATATATATGTGTGTGTGTGTGTGTGTATAAGCATGTCTGTTCAGAAATTTGGTTCTCAATCACACAATTCTGGATAAACTTCTCTAGACTTGGGTCAGCCAAAGCTTTTGTGAGTGTGTTTACTAGATGGAAACTGAAAGAAGCTCATCGTGTGTGTGTGTGTGTGTGTGTGTGTGTGTGTATATGTATGTATGTGTTAGTGTCTTCTTGCCTGGACATCACGAGATTGTTGTAAATGAGTGTTGTCATCATGGAAGCAGTGTCCTTCTTTTCCAGTCTTTTGTGAAAAACATGTCTGGCCATGGGGAAATATTACCTTGCTTGCAATCAAGGTGAGGGAGGGTTGGTGACAGGAAGAGCATCCAGCCATTTAAATCTGCCTCAACAACAAATTTGTCTGACCCATGTGAGTGTGGGAAAGAGGACATTAAAATGATTATATATATATATATATATATATATATATATATATATATATGTGTGTGTGTGTACACATATGCAGACATACACTCGCACACTTTCTTGCACATGTGTACACATGCACAGCTACACACTCACACATGCACACACAAGTGCACACAGCCACTTCTCTCGCTTCCACTCCATCTCTCAGCTGAGAGGTCTTTGTCTTGCAAGCTACTCAGCAACCCCACAGATGCTGGTGCCACGTGAAATGCACTTGTGCTGGGTGGTTGGTGTTAAAAAGGGGATCCAGCCATAGGGAAACCATGCCAAAACATAACAACTGGAGCCTGGTGCAGCCCTTGGCTTGCCAGCACCTATCAAACCATCCAACCCATACCAGTATGGAAAAATGATAATAATGATGACAACAGCACAATCCCATTTTGGATCCCCCTTTTGTTATCTACGTTCTACAGTAACATCTGTCAACTTTATAAACCATCATTACAATATTTAATATTCTCCATATTTTTAATGACCCGGTCAAAACTATTTCACTTCGTATAATTATATCTTGAACCATATTTCTCACAATATTTACAATTCCTCATAATATTTTCCATCATCTTTTTATTATTTTTTCTTCTTTTTGTCATTGTTGTTCTTTTTTATCTCATTGTTTCTTCTCCTCCTTCCTTAGTCTTTCCTTTCTTTCTTTTTTTTTTCTTCTTCCCTAACCTCCTTTCTTTTCTTCTTTCTTTCTTTCATTCTTTGTCTTTCTCTTCCTTTCTTACATTTCTCTTTCTTCTTCACCACCACCACCACACTCTGTGTAGGACTGTGTTACCCAATGTAGTAATGTATGTATGTGTGTGTGTGATTTGGTTATTATTTCCAGCATGTCAAGCAACATAATAGAGATTTCTTATAGTGTTTTTGCTCCTCAAATGGATCAGTCACTTGTTTACTTCGTGTCTGCTGGCAGGAAGTGACAAGGGAGTGTGTGCCCTCAGGTCAGAACAAATGTCACATTATTCATAGTGGTATCTTTTTGGTGATACACATCAATGAATGATACATACACAGAAACACATGCACACATACTCAGTCACACACACACACACACACACACACACACACACACACACACACACACACACACACACACACACACACACACACTCTTTCTCACACACTCACATGCATGCTCTCTCTCTCTCGCACGCAAGGTCTCTATTGCATGCATGCTCTCTCCTGCACACACGCATGCACACTTGCACGCACGGTCTCTCACATGCACACTCGCATTCATGCTCACTCGCATGCTCTCTCGCACACACGTATGCTCTCTTGCATGCACGTATGTTCTCGCACGCATCTACGCTCTCTTGCAAGCATGTACGCTCTCTCGCACACACGCATGCTTTCTTGCACACACGTATGCTCTCTTGCATGCATGTATGCTCTCTTGCATGCACTCACTCTCTCGCACACACGCTCTCTCGCACACACGTATGCTCTCTTGCATGCATGTATGCTCTCTTGCATGCACTCACTCTCTCGCACACACTCTCTCTCGCACGCACACACGTATGCACACACTCTCTCTCGCACGCACACACTCTCTCTCATGCTTGTACACTCTCACCCTCACACACGCGCACACACACACACACACACACACACACACGGCAATCTCTTGGGTTTGAGAAAGACAGTTCTGCAATTTCTTGCTGAAAGACTTGCTCAAGACGATCTGGTTACTGGGATCAAATACATGTGTTGCACATTAGTTTACTCACTTCATCGAATCAGCATTGGCTGAACAGGCGCACCTGAACAGGTGTTGAAGTGATCGCAGGACATGAGATGAATTGATTTGCTCAAGAACACAAAACACACACAAATCATGATCTTGTGACTGCGACTGCAACACTCTAACCGCTTCTCTATGCACCCTACACACAACACACACACACACATATATGATTGTAGTCGAGCTGGTAAAAGGCGGCGAGCTGGCAGAAACGTTAGCACGCCAGGTGAAATTCGTAGCCGTATTTCGTCTGCCGTTACGTTCTGAGTTCAAATTCCGCTGAGGTCAACTTTGCCTTTCATCCTTTCGGGGTCGATAACTTAAGTACCAGTTACGCACTGGGGTCGATGTAGTCGACTTAATCCCTTTGTCTGTCCTTGTTTGTCCTCTCTGTGTTTAGCCCCTTGTGGGTAGTAAAGAAATATATATGATTGTAGTCTCTTGTAGTCCTAGGAAAATGGTTCGGTAATTAATTTCTAGACGACCTGCACAAATGATTTGTTTTTAGTGATGATGGCATGTAAAGAGCACCTTTCAAGCATTGGGCCTCACGAGGGCAAAGGGGCCGAGTTCCTTTTGAGTGTTGGGCCTCACAGAAGCAATGACTGAGACCTTTGGCATTACGTCATGCTTGAGAAGAAGACCCATCAAGCTGAGTTGTGGCAGATACAGGTGTCACGCAAATTGGTACCCATTCCAGTGGCACGTAAAAGCACCTCAGTCTCATGCAAATGGCACCCATGCTGGTGGCACATAAAGGCCCCCATTACACTCTGAGTGGTTGGTGTTAGGAAGGGATTCCAGCCGTAGAAATCCATGCCAAATCTGACTGGAGTCTGGTGTAGACTTCCAGCTTACCAGCCCTGGTCAAACTGTCCAACCCATACCAGCATGGACAACGACCGTTAAATGATGATGATGATGATGATGATGATCGGTTGTTGAGCTGTGAATTAGCTCTCTCTGTCTCCATCAAATCATCTTTGCCTGAACAGGTGCAACACATGTGCTACGTGTCAGCTGTTGAAGTGATTTCAGGGCAACGTGTGATGAAGTGTTTTGCTCAAGAACACAATGCACCACGTGGTCTGGGAATCGAACCCACAATCTTGCAACAGTGAGTGCAACATTGTGACCACTAGGCCATGTGCCCTCACACACACACACACACATATATATACATATGTGTATATATTATATATATATTATATATATTATATTATAATATATATATATTACCATATTTATATATATATATGTATATATTCCCTTCTCTGGACTTTCCTTCTCCTATGTTCAAACAAGAGCTCCGCTCGAAACGTTAAACCCTCCTTCTTTCCTTCTTTCCAGAGCGTCCAATAATACTATATTTGTTCCACGTCCTCGCGTTGTGTTTTTTGTGCTTTCATGTTTGGATTACTTTATATATATATATGTTATATATATATATATATATATATATATATATATATATATATATATATAATATATATATATATATATGTATATATATGTATATATATATATATACTATATATATACCATGCGTACTTAATACATGGAACCATGTAATGGTAAGGCAAGCTACTTCCACAGAGCCACTCCTGCACCTGGCCACTCATTTTAGCAATGTTGCATGTGTACACTTCCAACATGTTTGTTGCAGTTTATTGTGCTTCTCATTGTTGTTTACGCATATCTATCTATCATATACTCTTTTACTCATTTTACTTGTTTCAGTCATTTGACTGCGGCCATGCTGGAGCACCGCCTTTAATCGAGCAACTCGACCCCGGGACTTATTCTTTTGTAAGCCCAGTACTTATTCTATCGGTCGCTTTTGCCGAACCGCTAAGTAACGGGGACATAAACAACACCAGCATCGGTTGTCAAGCAATGCTAGGGGGACAAACACAGACACACAAACATACATACAAATACATATTATATAATATATATATTATATGTGTATATACAACATATATACGACGGGCTTCTTCAGTTTCCGTCTACCAAATCCACTCACAAGGCTTTGGTCAGCCCGAAGGGTATCGTAGAAGACACTTGCCCAAGGTGCCACGCAGTGGGACTGAACCCGGAACCATGTGGTTGGTAAACAAAGCTACTTACCACATAGCCACACACACCACATATAATATATATATATATATATTATATAATATATATATATATGTGTGTGTGTGTATGTGTGTGTGTGTGTGTACTGTGTGTGTGTGTGTATTTCTATGAAGGCTTCACTGAATGCTCATTTCTTGTGACTGTGTGCACGTGTGTGTGAACTTGAAAATGAAATTATTGATTTCTTTGCATCAGAATATAAATAGAACATTAGTGTGGCTTGAATAATTGAAAAGTGGTGGTGGCAACAGTACTGTGGTGGTGGTGGTGGCAGTAGCACTACTACTACTACTACTACTACTACCACCATCATTACCACCACCACTGCTGTTGTTAATGGCCTTATTAATATTCAATCTGGGGAAAGAATGGTGACCTGGTAGAAACAGCAGGGAAAAAAGGCCGTTCACCTTGAAATGTTCACTCACATTTGTTTAATGGTATTTTGAGTTCAAATCTTAATCAGCTCAACTGTTGCTTTTCGATTATGTGAACATTGTTTGAAGGCATACAAACTGACACACACACGTGTGTGTGTGTGTGTATATATATATATTCAATGTAGAGGTAGGGGTCCACCAAGGTTCAGTCCTCAGCCCCCTCCTATTTACCATAGTCCTCCAGGCAATAATGGAGGAATTTAAGACAGGATGCCCCTGGGAGCTCGTCTATGCTGATGACCTTGCTCTAATTGCTGAGTCATTATCAGAACTGGAGGAGAAGTTTCAGGTGTGGAAGCAAGGATTAGAATTGAAGGGCCTTAGAGTCAACCTAGCTAAAACCAAAGTCCTAATAGGTAGGAAAGCAGGCAAACCACAAATCCCTTCAGGTAGATGGCCCTGCTTGATCTGTAAAAAAGGTGTAGGTAGAAACTCTATAAGTTGTACCCAGTGTAAGCTATGGACACATAAGAGGTGCAGCAATATCAAAGGAAGGTTAACTGGGAGGATAGTTTTTGTATGTGGCAGATGCTCGGGAGCAATAAACACTGAAAATGCGCAGAGACCAACTTCCGCCACATTCCAGGGAGAAAAACTAGAAGTAGTTGATAGCTTCCGTTACCTAGGTGACCAAGTCAGTAGCGGAGGAGGGTGCGCTGAAAGTGTAACTGCTAGAATAAGAATAGCCTGGGCTAAGTTCAGAGAGCTTTTACCTCTGCTGGTGACAAAGAGCCTCTCGCTCAGAGTAAAAGGTAGACTGTACGACGCATGTGTACGAACAACCATGCTACATGGCAGTGAAACATGGGCCGTGACTGCTGAGGACATGCATAAGCTCGTAAGGAATGAAGCCAGCATGCTCCGATGGATGTGTAATGTCAGTGTGCATACTCGACAGAGTGTTAGTGCCCTGAGAGAAAAGTTGGACCTAAGAAGCATCAGATGTGATGTGCAAGAGAGACAACTGTGCTGTTATGGTCATGTGGCAAGAATGGATGTGGATAGCTGTGTGAAAAAGTGCCACACTCTAGCAGTTGAGGGAACCTATGGAAGGGGTAAACCCAGGAAGACCTGGGATGAGGTGGTGAAGCATGACCTTCAAACACTGGGCCTCACCGAGACAATGACTAGTGACCGGGACCTCTGGAAATATGCTGTGCTTGAGAAGACTGCTTTTGTGTGTGTTGTGTGGTGTGTCACATGATGTGTCATGTGATCAACAAGCATCAATCTTGAGAAATTAGGATTCTCAAAACCAGCAAGGAGAAAACTAATTAGAAGATTATAAACACAACCCATCAATGGAACTGAAAAAATCTGTAAAACTTTACAAAAGTTTAGCATACAAGGACACATGCACATGTCCAGACATGCAACTACATATATAAAAGAGACAGCTCTGTACATGCATTTGTATTTCTAGGACTACATTATCCAATGTGCCCTGTTTCCACCAATGCCCTCCGTCCTTCATTGCTCTGTGAGGAGGGACCTCACTTGGTCTATTTATTACATAGTTTTCATGTTTTTGAATGGGTTCAAAAACTTTGTGTAAGTTATATGTAGGGCCCTCGACTTCAGTGTACCTTGTGATCACCTTGTCCACCTAGAGCATAGTGCCAGCCATGTTTACTGCTACTAATACTACTACTACTACTGCTGCTGGTGATGATGATTTTTTTTTTATCTTTTAATTTGTTTCAGTCATGGACTGTGGCCATGCTGTGGCACCACCTCAAAGGGTTTAGTTAAACAAAGTGACCTTACTTATTTAAATCTGGTGCTTTTTTCTGGGAGTCTCTTTTGCTAAACTGCTAAGTTATGGGGATGTAAACAAACCAATACTGATTGTCAAGTGATGGTTGGGGACAAACACCGACGCATTCACAAACCAACACACACATACACAAACGGATATGCAAATGGACACATGCGCACACAAACCACACACCCAATACACATGTACACACACACACACACACACCAATACTCATACACACCAATATACACACACACACACACATGATGGGCTTCCATAGTTTCTATCTACCAGATTCACTCGCAAAGCACCAGCCAACCCAGGGCTATAGTAGCAGATCCTTTTCTAAGGTGCCACACAGTGGGACTGAACTCAAGACCACACGGTTGCAAAGCAAGCTTCATAACCACCCAGCCATACCTACACTCATGATGATGACAACGATGATGATGGTGATGAATCGTGCATGATGATGGCGTGGCTAGAATGTGACCACAGAGATGCTCTTTCCCATGGAGTATTCACAAGTACCTTGCAGGGAGTATCTCTGTACTGCTTGTACTACCACCACACCACCACACTACTACTGCACATACTACTTGTTCGGTTTGTTAGAAATAAATGCCAAGTCTCCTCATGCCACCCCCACCACCACCACCACCATCTGCTTCTTTTTATGGAAGAAAATGTGAAAGACTTATAAGATGATGTAGTCCTAGATACACTGTGCCTGATTTTAAAAAAATGAAAAGGGGAAAAAGTGGGAGAGAAGCTTATTTTGATTACAGATCTGCTTGATCAAAGACGACCTGTGGTTAAGCAGCAAAAAATACCGATACTGCTACTACTACTACCACCACCATTTCCACTACTACTACTACTACTACTACTATCATTTCTACTATTAGTACTACCAACACCAATCATTACCCCACTACCACCACCACCACCACCACCACCAATACTACAACCACTACTACTACTACTACTACTACTACTATTACTACTACTACTACTACAACCACCACCACCACCACCACTACTACTACTACTACTACTACTACTATTACTACTACTACTGCTGTCACCCCAGTTTTTAACATCTGTGATTGGCTGTGAACTATTTGTATGTGTATAAATTGATCAGATCAATATCTGACAAAAAAAAACCTATTTCCCACTGAAGGTATTGGGGGCCTGAGTGGGGGTGGGGTGGGGTGGGGGAGTGGGGTGGTGATGGTGTGGTGGTGTCAGTTTGGGGGGTGGGGAGGAGGAGGAAGAGAAACCAACAAAAACTACCTGGTCTCCAGTAAGGTTGGCTTTGTTTTCTTTTTAAAGTTCACTTGCACATCCACACCCATACATACAAAACAAGCCAGTGCCCCTCTCCACACACACACACGTCACACACACACATACACACACGTGCACACACACACACACGTCACATGCACACATACACACACACACGTCACATGCACACACACACACATGCACACACACACATACACACACACACACACACATACACACACGTGCACCACACACACATGTCACATGCAAACACCCACACACATACACACACGTGCACATACACACACGTCACATGCACACACACACACACATACACACACACACACACACACACATACACACACGTGCACACACACACACGTCACATGCAAACACCCACACACATACACACACGTGCACACACACACACGTCACATGCACACACACACACACATACACACACGTGCACACACACACACATGTCACATGCACACACACACATACACACTCGTGCACACACACACACACACGTCACATGCAAACACCCACACACACACACACACACACCTTTACAACAAATACATACACAATATACATATGTGCACACTCAAAACACATACACATACATACTACATATACACACACACACGCTACATGCACACACTCACACACAACACCCACATACAACACATAAAACATACCACACACGCACACATACCACACACGCACACACACACATACTGCAAACACTTGCAATGCACACACACACCACATGTGCACACCCGCACACAACATCCATATGCAAAACATATGCATACATATAACATGCCACATCACATGCACACACACACACACACACACACTGCAAACACATATACAATGCACACACACACACACACACACCTTCAACACATATACAATGCACACACACACACACCTTCAACACAACACAACACCTGTTTTGTCAACTCCCAAATGTTCATAAGCATTTCTTTTTCACACACAAACCTATAGTCCTACATAGATACACATACTTGTCTATGCCTTATTGTTACACACACACACACACACTTTGTACACGTGCCTGTGGAGTGCTCAGCCACTTGCACATTAACTTCATGAAGCAGGCTGTTTTATTGACCAAATCAACTGGAACCACTCGTCACAACCGACAGAGTACCAGGCCTGTCTTTGTTTTGTGTGGCCCCTGTTTTTTTCTCTCTTGTCTTTCCTCAAAACCAACTCTATTGCTTTTCATATTATTGTAAACTTGATCAACATAGTTGCTGAGGGGTTTTCTCTACTGGACCTGTTAGTTCAGTATTAAAATCAGGGTCTATATCAGAGGTTCTCAGCTGGGGTTCATATCACACCCGAGGTTCCATTTAAGTGTTTTCGAGGTTCGTGCCAGCAAAATAGTAAGTTGTGTATCTGCAATATTATTTTAAGGGTTCAGAAAAAGAATTTTGCTTCAGGTATATTTATTGCAAGATATGAGGTACTATCAAAAGATTCCTGGTCGAGTTATGTTTAATAAAAAATAATTTATTTACCTAAGTTTTAACATCATCTTCTTTGAAATACCGTAAATCCTTGAGTATAATCTGCATTTTTTTCCCAAAATTTAAAGGTCAAAATCCCTAGTGCGTACGAGGTTAAAAATGAAAAATATTTTCTAAGCAATGTCTGAGTCTCTATTTGCTGTCCAGCAATATTTATTCAGATGCATTTTATGGTGTCGGGTGCGAAAATACCTCATTAATAACTGATGCTGGCAGTTTGTTCCATGCTTCAGCAACTCTCAGCGTGAAAAAATTTTTCTGAAAGTCATGGGAGCTGTGCTGTTTTCTGACTTTGTAAACATGTCCACGGGTATTAGACAGGTGGAGTTTGAAAAGGTGCTTAGAGTTATTGTTTGTATGATGGTTGATAATTTTATGGGTGTGCTTCCTCATAGAAAATGCGTGTTTTGGAAGATGGGGGCTTAGATGGGATGATGGAAACAGAAAGAGAGGCACAACTATACCTCAGTAAAGTGTGTGTGTGTGTGTGTGCAGGTAGCTAGTTCAATGGGGTAAGCTTATTGTGGTAGTGTGGAGGTGCAACGGCCCAGTGGTTAGGGCAACGAACTCGCAGTCGTGGGATCACAGTTCTGATTCCCAAACCGGGTGTTGTGAGTGTTTATTGAGCAAAAACACCTAAAGTTCCACAAGGCTCTGGCAGGGGTTGATGGTGAACCCTGTTGTACTCTTTCACCACAACTTTCTCTCACTCTTTCTCCCTGTTTCTGTTGTACCTGTATTTCAAAGGGCCAGCCTTGTCATACACTGTGTCGTGCTGAATCTTCCTGAGAACTACATTAAGGGTGCACGCGTCTGTGGAGTACTCAGCCACTCACACGTTAATTTCACGAGCAGGCTGTTCCATTGATCGGATCAACTGGAACCCTTGTTGTCGTACTCGATGGAGTGCCACGTTATTGTGGTAGTAGTAGTGGTAGTAGTAGTAGTAGTAGTACAAAACACAGCGAGATAAAACAACATAAGTCCTTGGTTGTAGCTTATTGTCAAACAAGGCAGCGAGCTGGCAGAATCATTAGCACACCGGGTGAAATGATTAGCGGTATTTTGTCTGCTGTTACATTCTGAGTTCAAATTCCGCTGAGGTCGACTTTGCCTTTCATCCTTTCAGGGTCGATTAAATAAGTACCTATTTCTTTATTACCCACAAAGGGGCTAAACACAGAGGGGACAAACAAGGACAGACATAGGTATTAAGTCGATTACATCGCCCCCAGTGCGTAACTGGTACTTAATTTATCGACCCCGAAAGGATGAAAGGTAAAGTCGACCTTGGCGGAATTTGAACTCACAACGTAACGGCAGACAAAATACCGCTAAGCATTTCGCCCGGCGTGCTAACGTTTCTGCCAGCTCGCCGATTAAATAAGTACCAGTTATGCACTGAGGTCGATGTAATCGACTTAATCCCTTTGTTTATCCCCTCTGTATTTAGCCCCCTATGGGCAGTAAAGAAATATATATTGTCAAACAGTTACTAAGCCTTGTTTTAAAGGTGGTCTTCGAGGCTCCAGTGGTTCTCAACCATTCTTTATTTAGGGACTCCTTTGAGTCAGCTGGGCCCTCATAGCCATTCAATGTTTTAAACAGTCCTATTATACTTTTATAATTAATTATTATTAGAAGGTGGCAAGCTGGCAGACTCATTAGCATGCTGGACGAAATGCTTCGGTATTTCACCCATCACAGTGTTCTGAGTTCAAATTCTGCCAAGGTTGACTTTGCCTTTCATCCTTTTGGGGTCAATAAATTAAGTACCAGTGAAACACTGGGGTCGATGTAATCGACTAGTCCTCTCCCCACTAAATTTCAGGATTATTGGGAATTGTATATAAAAAATAAAAAATGTTAAATTAGTTTGTGCTTTGTAGAAGTGTAAATAATTTCTAGGCGCAGGAGTGGCTGTGTGGTAAGTAGCTTGTCTACCAACCACATGGTTCCGGGTTCAGTCCCACTGCGTGGCATCTTGGGCAAGTGTCTTCTGCTATAGCCTCAGGTCGACCAATGCCTTGTGAGTGGATTTGGTAGACGGAAACTGAAAGAAGCCTGTCGTATATATGTATATATATATATGTATGTGTGTGTTTGTGTGTGTGTTTGTCCCCCTAGCATTGCTTGACAACCGATGCTGGTGTGTTTACTTCCCCATCACTTAGCGGTTCAGCAAAAGAGACCGATAGAATAAGTACTAGGCTTACAAAGAATAAGTCCTGGGGTCGATTTGCTCAACTAAAGGCGGTGCTCCAGCATGGCCTCAGTCAAATGACTGAAACAAGTAAAAGAGTAAAAGAGTACATAATTTTTAACCCCCAAATCTTAAATGGGTGGCCCTTGTGGACTTAGTGGAAGAATTGTTAACAGTATGCCAAAACAGACAGTGGGAGCTTGGTGCACCCCTTTGGTTTGCTAGCTGCTGTCAAACTGTCCAACTCATGCCAGCATGGAAAGCGGACATTAAATGGTGATGATGATGATGGCCTTCATTCAGCTGTGAAAATATTTGTTCCAACGAAACAAATCACCCAAAACTATGACTCTACCAGGTCCCTTCATATCATCATCATCGTTTAACGTCCGTTTTCCATGCTAGCATGGGTTGGACGGTTCGATCGGGGTCTCGGAAGCCAGGAGGCTGCACCAAGCTCCAGTCTGATCTGGCAGTATTTCTACAGCTGGATGCTCTTCCCAATGTCAACCACTCCATAACAGCTAAATCTCCCTCAAACCACACCCAAATGTTTTTGTTAAAATAGAGGGATAACATGGATAACAAGATCCCAAATGTACACTGCTTGAAACTTCAAAGAGAAAAAAAAAGAAAGGGACGGAATCTTTACTCTGTTACTTGTTTTACTCATTGGACCGTGGCCATGCTGGAACACCACTTTGAAGGGTTTAAGCTGAACAATGGATGGAAGCACTCCGTCAGTTACGACGACGAGGGTTCCGGTTGATCCGATCAACGGAACAGCCTGCTCGTGAAATTAACGTGTAAGTGGCTGAGCACTCCACAGACACGTGTACCCTTAACGTAGTTCTCGGGGATATTCAGCGTGACACAGAGAGAGACAAGGCCGGCCCTTTGAAATACAGGTACAACAGAAACAGGAAGTAAGAGTGAGAGAAAGTTGTGGTGAAAGAGTACAGCAGGGATCACCACCATCCCTGCCGGAGCCTCGTGGAGCTTTAGGTGTTTCCGCTCAATAAACACTCACAACGCCCGGTCTGGGAATCAAAACCGTGATCCTACGACTGCGAGTCCGCTGCCCTAACCACTGGGCCATTGCGCCCCCTTAAGCTGAACAAATCCACCTCATTACTTATTTTTTTTAAAGCCTGGTACTTGCTTTGTCATTGCTTTTGCTACTGAACAGGGATATAAACAAACCAACACTGGTTGTCCAGCAGTGTGTGGGTGTGCACCTGGGAAAATGTAAATACATTCACACACATAGCTATATGATGGGCTTCCACAGCTTCTATGTACCAAAATCATTCACAAGTCCTTAATTGGACCAGGGCTGTAGTAGAAAAACTTGCTCAAGGTGTTACACAGTGGGATTGAGCCCCAAACCTCATGGTTGCAAAGTCAGCTTCTTAACTATATATACAGCCATCCTTGCACCTTTGGTCACACCTTTTAAAAATCTCCAACCATAGGCTCCTTGAATGCTGGCCAAACTATCTAGGACCAAAGAACAACAATATAGAAAACTACCACCAGTGTGGTGTTTTGTTGCTCAGCCGATTACCCAGTGTGTTCACTAAATATGGCCAGTCGTATCTTCCCATCATATCCTAATGGAAATAGGTTTTTCTCGAGTAGTGACAAAAAACTTAAAAGCACCACATTTAAGTTTAATATAAATAAGTGACATCAGGTGATGTTTGGAACAGCTGCTTTCGTGAAGGTACCAGCTGCTCACCTGACATATTATTGGGCCTACAGTTTGTGTTTATCTCTCACTCTCTCTCTCTCTCTCTGAATATCCCCTCTCTTAACTAAATCTATATTTTTTCAATCAACTTATATGACTACAATGAAAAGAATACCTTCATATATATATATATACATGTGTGTGTAGTATGTATGACTTCATTTTATGTCCATTTTCCATGCTTCGGTGGCTCAGATAGGTCATTGTGGTCTTGCTCAGTTCATACTGTGAGTTACACTCTGTGTTGTGTGTGTGTAAGATTAGAGAAGATTGATAGTGTAATTCGAATTGTAGTATCTATGCCTTATAGCAACATGCACACTCACACGTAGGCACCTGTACATGCACACACACACACACACATTTATGTACATATGTATGTACTTGTATGTATATTGTGTGTGTATGTGTGTATATACATACACATACAAATATATGTGTGTGTACGTGTATATATATCATATATATATATAATATATATATATATATATATATAAATAGATGAGTGTATTTTTACCTTGTTAACAATTAACACGGAAAAAATAAATAAATAGTTACCAGGGCAGCAAAAATCTCACAAGTGGAATTTTCGAAACATGTGTCGGAAGTAAAAATATTTGATTTACACTGCGTTAAACTCCATTTATTTATTCATATATATATATAAAGAATATGAGGGGTTTAGTTCAGTGGTGATCTAAACGAATAGGTACACTGTATCAGGGCTATAATTGGTCATCCGTTAGGATCCAAGCTCACAGCTGAGGCTGGAGCTAGGGATCCGTAGTAGGCTTCCGGGTTAGCAGGTGTATATTAGAGGAAAAAGGTCAACAAAAGCCAAGGCAGGACAAGTATCTCAAGTCATTAAAAATGTTTAATTAGAGTAAGGTAAATTTGAAGTAATTAATTGGTTCATTAATTAATTATTGGATGTCTTACAGCTGTTTCTGGGATATCCCAAGTGATAGGTTAGCATCTCCATACACTGGGTATTCCTTCATCAGAGACAAGGTGAGTATGCATGAAAGTTCCAGACAAGGAATTCACCATTTATAAAGGAACTAGCAGTATCGCCCGGCGTTGCTCGGGTTTGTAAGGGAAAT
Organism: Octopus sinensis; assembly: GCF_006345805.1. Lineage (NCBI taxonomy): Eukaryota > Metazoa > Mollusca > Cephalopoda > Octopoda > Octopodidae > Octopus > Octopus sinensis. Next base: position 8,654,917 of record NC_043020.1, read on the forward strand.
AACTATATAAGCATTTTTAGAGATGTAAAGTATAATAGCCATCTCAATATGGCTAACCACAAGGGGGGGGGGGTTACTGTAGCTTTTTACGTTCTGAGATTTAATAATAAATTTTTAGAGTTACTTCCCTTATATATGCCAAAAATGCATTTTAAATCGTAGACTCATCATAGACGTGTGCTAATACCCAGAAGGGCTCGATATGAATCACGACTATAAGATACCCGGTTTTGGTTAAACTGCACCGCAAAATGTGGGAGTAGTTAGGAATCTAAATCGTAGGAGACAGACACACAACTTCTCTTTTATATATAAAGATGAAATAGTAAATAGAAGAATACAGAGAGGAGAATAAGGTATGGGTCTGGAAGAAGATTCTCCTGTCTGTATTCTTCTATTTACTGTTTCATTCTCTATTCTATCTATCTGTCTGTCTGTCCATCTCTTTCTTTCTTTCTTTCCTGTAGATATGTGTTTGTAAGTATCGGGTTGGCCAAAAAGTCCGTTCAGTTTTTTTAAATGAAAATAAGACACAAGTTTTTAACACAGTGCAATTTATTCAATCAGTGATATAGTTACCGTCTTGTTCCAATATCTTCTGACATCTTGTGGACAGATCTATTATTCCCCACTCAAAGAATTTCTTGTCTTTCTTGGTAAAGGATTCTTCCAGGTGAATTTTTTTATATTCTCTTCAGAGATGAAGGTTTGTCCATACAATGAATTTTGAAGAGACCAAAACAGGTGGGAATCTGAAGGTGCAAAATTAGGTGAAAATGGTGGGTGTGGCAAAACCTTCCCCTCCAAACCCCAGAAACTTCAGCTGCATCTGCAAAGAAGTCTGCAGTCTGGCACTGTCGTGATGAAAGATGATGCCCTTACGATTAGCAAGTGATGGATGCTTCAGGTGGATTGCTGCATTTCATTTGTCCAGCTGGTCACAGTTACAGGTGTGAATTGATGGAAAGAAGCATTTAATTTGTCCAGCTGGTCACAGTTACAGGTGTGAATTGATGGCCCTGTTCATGGAAAGAAGCTCATAAATGACCGATCTCTTCCAATTACAACAAATTGAAAGCCTAACCTTCTTCAGGTGAAATTCTGCTTTGAAGGTTGTTTGCGATGGTTCACCTTGCTTCCTCCAGGATCTCTTGTGCTTCACATTGTTATAGACGATCCATTTTTCGTCCCCCTTTCACTATTCTCTTTAAAAAAAAAGTATCGTTTTCTTCCCATTTCTATAATGGAAATCAGGTTTGGCAAGTTTCTCCTCATTCAATTGATGTGGGACCCAGGCATCGAACTTGATGCAAATGGTTTTCAACACTCAATTTGGACATTTGGAGTCTATCTGGCAGCATTTAGCAGAGGTTGGTGTTGACCAATTCCTTCATTTTGTCACTGTTAATCTTGAAATCTTGAAAACCACTTTTGGCACACATGTTCCACAACAACATACTCTCTGTACATAGCAATATCTTCCTGCAGGAATCCACTGTTTTGTGACCTTTAAACCGGTCATATCCGATCAAAATGTTTTCCGTTTTGTATTCAAACTGGCCAGATCCAGCATCTTACTCCTACCCTACAATGTCATTCTAAAATTAGACAATCACACAGTTTAAATCTCAAAAGCTGTTAGATAATACGTATGGTAAGTAGCTTGCTAACCAACCACATGGTTTCGGGTTCAGTCCCACTGCGTGGCATCTTGGGCAAGTGTCTTCTGCTATAGCCCCGGGCCGACCAATGCCTTGTGAGTGGATTTGGTAGACAGAAACTGAAAGAAGCCTGTCGTATATATATATATATATATATATATATATATATATATATGTGTGTGTGTGTGTTTGTGTGTGTGTTTGTCCCCCTAGCATTGCTTGACAACCGATGCTGGTGTGTTTGTGTCCCCGTCACTTAGTGGTTCGGCAAAAGAGACTGATAGAATAAGTACTGGGCTTACAAAGAATAATTCCCAGGGTCGATTTGCTCGACTAAAGGCGGTGCTCCAGCATGGCCGCAGTCAAATGACTGAAACAAGTAAAAGAGTAATTAATTAAAAAAGAATTCGAATAAATAAGAATTTAATTTGAGCAAATAATCAGAATGTTAATTAGTTAAGATAAAAAATAGAAACATGATATTTTGATAATATTTGTTTTGACTCTCCATTTTCTGGGTCATCTCAAACACACAAACTATAACTGGTCTTGCTACAAGCTCATGTTGTTTGATAGACTGAGTGATAATTACCTTGCTTGAAAACAAATGAGTGTTGGTGACAGGAAAGGCATCTGGCTTTTAGAAAACTCTGTCAGCATATTTTTGTCTGACACAGGCAAACGAGGAAAAGTGGCCATTAAAATATTGATGATGATGGTGTATATTTGTGTGTGTGTGTGTAGTGTGTGTGTGCATCCTTGTTTGTTCCCACCACTGTTAGTTTGTTTGTGTCCCTCCTACTTACTGGTTCAGTAATAAGAGAAGGATAGAACAAATGTCACTTAAAATAAGTGATGGAGTGAAATTGCTCAACTCTTTTTTTAGGTATTGCTCCAGCATGGCCACAATTCAGAGATTGAAACATATAAAACTAAAAAAAAAAAAAATGAAGCAAAAAAAAATGAAAAAAATTGTGAGGGGGAACAATGTTTATTTGGTTCTCTCTCTCTCTCTCTCTCACGTTTTCTTTTCCCTTTTATTAACGAACAGGTGTCGAGAAACTCAAAGAAATTGAATCCGGTCTCCGTTATGACATCAATCAAATGTCGGCCAGATTGGTGCGGCAATTAAAGAGGAGGGACCATCGAATTGCCAAACTCAATTGCAATTTTGACCTTGTCACAGCCTTTTTGCAAGCATCTTCTCTGAAGCGCCGTAAGTTTACTATTATTATTATTATTATTATCATCATCATCATCATCATTATTATTATCATCATTATTATTATCATCATTATTATTATCATCATCATCATTATCGTCATCGTTGTCATCGCCATCATTATCACCAACGTCGTTGTTGTCATCATTGTCGTCATCATCATCGTTATTATCATCATTATTATCATTATCATTATTATCATCATTATTATTATCATTATCATCATCATCATCATTATTATTATCATCAGCAGCATTATTATTATCATCATTATTATTATCATCAGCAGCATTATTATTATCATCATCATTATTATCATCATCATCATTATTATCATCATCATCATTATTATTATTATTATTATTATCCTCATTATTATTATTATTATTATTATTATCCTCATTATTATTATTATTATTATTATTATCATCATCATCATTATTATCATCATCATCATTATCATCATCATCATCATTATTATCATTATTATTATTATCATCATCATCATTATTATCATCATCATTATTATCATCATCATCATTATCATCATCATCATCATTATCATTATCAACATTATTATCATCATCATTATTATTATTATTACAGTTTTTATTTCCTATGGTATTGATGATATTGGTTTGATAACGAATAACGAATCCAACTGAGTAACAACCATTCACCTGAGGCAGTCAGTTGTAGAAGAATATTTTTTGTTCAACGCAGCTTCCTGTCCTGATAGGTTTAAAAAAACAAATTAAAAAACAGCCCAAATGTTTTTTGAGAACATTATTATTTGACCTTTGATAATTTCAGGTAGATTTCTACTGCATCGTCTGCTACCCGTCTATGTTGCTGGGGTGTGTGCAGCATTGTATCTTTGTTTTTGGGTGGTGGTGTTGTTGTTGTTGGAGGAGTGCAAACTCTTCCTGGTGTTGTTGTATTGCATCAGTTTTTGTTTTTTTATGGGGTTTTGGTTGCAGCCTTTTGTTGTATTAGTGTTTGTATTGTGTTGTGTGTGTAATGTGATTGTTTTTTTTTTGTTGTTTTTTTATTATTATTATCATTATTCAGGTGGCAAGCTGACAGAACCATTAGCACGCCAGGTGAAATGCTTATCGTTATTTCGTCTGCCGCTATGTTCTGAGTTCAAATTCCGCCGAGGCCGACTTTGCCTTTCATCCTTTCGGGGTAGATAGAATAAGTACCAGTTACGCACTGGGGTCGATATAATCGACTTAATCCGTTTGTCTGTCCTTGTTTGTCCCCTCTGTGTTTAGCCCCTTGTGGGTAGTAAAGAAATAGGTATTTCGTCTGCCATTACATTCTGAGTTCAAATTCCGCCAAAGTCGACTTTGCCTTTCATCCTTTCAGAGTCAATTAAATAAGTACCAGTTATGCACTGGGGTCGATGTAATTGACTTAATCCTTTCCTCCAAATTTGAGCCCTTGTACTTCCAGTAGAAAGAATTATTATTTGGTGAGCTGGCAGAATCATTAGCATGCCGGAGAAAATTTTTAGTGGTATTTCAACTGCCACTACCTTATAAGTTCAAATTCCATGGAGGTCAACTTTGCCTTTCATCCTTTCGGGGTCGATAAATTAAGTACCAATTGAGTCCTGGGGTCGATGTAATCGACTATTCCCCTCCCCACAAATTCCAAGCCCCATGCCTTTAGTAGAAAGGATTATTATTATTATTATTAAGGTAGCGAACTAGCGGGATCGTTAGTACACTGGGCAAAATGCTTAGTGGCTTTCCATTCTACTCCACTTTCTAAGTTCAAACCCTGCCATGGTTGACTTCAACTTTCATCCTTTGGAAGTCAATAAAATAAAGTGCATGTCGGGTACTGAAATTGATGTGATTGCTTGTCTCCATCTTACTTAACCCTTTAGTGTTCGCATTATTCTGCCAAAATTAATCCTTTTTTATCCACATTGCTTTGAACTAATCATTCATTATCTTGTAGCTATGAGATTTTGATGAGGTAGCTGTTAATTTTTAAAACGGTATTGTAGGGTTAGTGTGAGAGACCAGATCTGGCCAGTTTGAACATAAAACAGGCAGAATACTTCTAGCCGGATATGGCCGGTTTAAATGCTAAAGGGTTAAATCTGTTTTCCTTGTACTAAAACTGGAAAGACTTATTCTTAAGGCGATGACCTGGTAGAATTGTTAGCATCTTGGATAAAATGCTTACTGGTATTTCATCCATCTTTGTCCTGTTTTCAAATTCCACCAAGATCTATATTGCTTTTCATTCTTTCAGGGTTGATGAAAGAAGTACCAGTTACACACTGGGGTCAATGTAATCAACCGGCCTACTCCCCAACAAAATTCCAGGCTTTTTGCCTATAGTAGAGAGAATTATTATTATCAAGGAGGCGAGCTGGTAGAATTGTTGTCAAATTCCATTGGGGGTCAATTTTGCTCTTCATCTCTCTGGGGTTAGTAAAGTATCAGTCAAGTACAGGGGTCAATGTAATTGATTGATCACCCTCATCCAACTAAAATTACTAGTTTGGAATTTGATTAATAATGGCTTCACATTTTGGCTCAAGGCCAGCAATTTCGAGGTAGGGCTCAAATCAATCGCATCGACTCCAGTATGCAACTGGTACTTATTTAATTGACCCTGAAAGATGAAAGGCAAAGTTGACCTTGGCGGAATTTGAACTCAGAACGTAAAGAGACAAAATACCGCTAAACATTTCACCTGACGTGGTAATGTTTCTGCAACTCGCTGCCTTTAGGGGTATCTTAGACCATAAATCTGCCAGATCAGAACCAAATCTTGGTTAACGACTTAGCTATTAATTTATATACTCACATTGTTTATTAAAAATTTCTCATGCCTCTCTACTGGCAGAAATAGCCTTCATTTCTCATGTAGACGTCACCATTAAGATGGGGAACATAGGACCATCTTTATACTGGCCCCCTCCTCCCCAAAAGTTTCGGGCTTTGTGCCTAGAGTAGAAAAGAAGATACCCCAGTTGTGACCATCCAACCTAAGTTGCTTCATATAATCTCCAGTTGAAAGAAGGAAACCCAGCATAAGTAATCTTTTATTCATTAATTCCTTTTTTATTTGTTTCAGTCATTGGACTGCAACTGTCTTAGGTCACTGTCTTAAAGGGCATTAATTGAATGAAACGATCCCAATATTCATTTAAGAACTGGGTCTTATTCTGCCGAACTGCTAAGTTAACCAATATCAATTGTCACGTAGTGGTCCCACGCAGATATATACGACGGGCTTCTGTCAGTTTCCGTCTACCAAATCTACTCAAGGTTTTAGTTGGCTTGGAGCGATAGTAGAAGAAACTTTCCCTAGGTATCCTGCTGTGGTACCGAACCTGGAACCATGTAGTTGAGGAGGAAGCTCCTTACCTCTCAGCTACGCCTGCACCTGATTATTTTATTTCATTTTTTTTACTTTCGTTGATAGCCGTTTTTTTATTTGTGGGGTTTGTCCAAAAACCAATTTTACCAACGAGGCGAGTGTCATTCTTTGAAATCAACCTAGAATAACACTGGTATAAAATGTGTTGACTACTTTAGGGGTCTGACAATAAAAATGTAACGTAAAACTCGAACTTTGGTAAGGGAAATAATTGGATTTCCTTGCTTTTCGCGAAGAGTGCTCTCCCTTTTTCTATTTATCCCTATAAAAAAAGTTAGCACTTTTGTATCAGAAATTTAATACTTTTTGTTATTATTATTTCTTTTGTGGTTTCATTCGAGTTTTTACTACACAACCTTGCCCTCATTTGTATTCCTGAAGTGTGTACAATATTATATGTTCTTGTTTTTGTGGGGATCGGAGGAGTATGGGTTCCTCTCTTATTGCTTGTTTTGCTATGTGGTTTAGCTTGTGGTTTCTAGTGTAATGTGGGTTGTGTTATTTTATAGCATGTGAAATTGTAGCCGTTGCCAGTGTCATGTGAATGGCACGTAAAAAGCACCCATTACATTCTTGGAGTGGTTGGTGTTAAGAAAGGCTTCCAGCCATAGAAACCAAGCCAAAATCAGACTGGAACTTGGTGCAGGTCTCTGGTTTACCAGTTCCAGTCAAACCGTCTAACCCATGCCAGTATGGAAAGCAGACGTTAAATGCTAACGATGATGATTAATTTTGTAGAACCTGTGATGTGAATTGGGTTGTTATGTATATCCAGTGCTGGATGAACCATTTAGCAGAATAAGCATGTGCTTGGGACATCAAGGAAGGTGGTGGGGTGGGAGGTGGGGCAGCAACATAGAAATGGTAAATGGTTTATGGCACAAAAGAAATCACTTTAAACTTGCTGAAATAATATTCAAAGTGGTTTATATAATCGGAAATATAATTTCAAAATCTTCATGGTGTCTTAGAGAGGATCTGATCGAAGACTTTACAATTTAAAAAAAAAAAAAAAGGAAAAGAAAACCTTTCGAAAAATAAAGTGGAAGTATACAAAAATAAGCATTATTTTCCATCTTATTGCTTTGTTTCTTTTGAATTACATATATATATATATAAATTAAAGCACCATCCGTTCGTGTCCGTTGCCAGCCTCGCCTGGCCCCCGTGCCAGTAGCACGTAAAAGCACCATCCGTATGTGGCCGTTTGCCAGCTCTGTCTGGCACCTGTGCAGGTGGCACGTAAAAAGCACCCACTACACTCATGGAGTGGTTGGCGTTAGGAAGGGCATCCAGCCGTAGAAACACTGCCAAATCTGACTGGGCCTGATGAAGCCTTCCGACTTCACAGACCCCAGTTAAACCGTCCAACCCATGCTAGCATGGAAAACAGACGCTAAATGATGATGATGATATATATATATATATATATGTTGGGGGTGGGGTGCACCAAAAGCTTTTTAAGTGCTTAGGGCCTTTATGGGGCTTAATCCAACCTGTGTATATTAGTGCTTATTCTATTGTGTTCGATGTCTATGTAATGGGAGTTGTGTTATTTTATTGTGTGAGTTGTATTTTGTTTACTTTATTCAGTGTTTATTGTATAAAGTCTTTTTTGCGTATGAAAATTGTTCTAGTTCAGCTGAGCTATTCAACTAATAATGTCTTGCACAAGGTGCAGGCTGTGCCTGGCAGAAGTATATTTTGGACAGTTTGTAGTAATGTCAGTTCCAGTATGACTTCTATATTTTTGTTTATATTTTGTTTTTATCAAACCTAATCTTCCAATTATTATTATTATTGCTACAGTTTTCACCTTTATGCCCCATATATTAAATATTTTGATTTCAAGACCCTTGAAAGGAAGGGAAATGTTTTTCAAGCACAAGCATAGCTGTGTGGTAAGAAGCTTGCTTTCCAACCACATTGTTTTTGGGTTCAGTCCCACTAGGAGGCACCCTATTATAGTTTAAACAAAGCTGGAGTGGTAGCATTCCATTGATCATACACAGACATGAAAGAAGTAAATAGACACCCTTATAATTATTAAAATCTATTTAAATCTGAAATTATACATTCAAATTATTTGTTGTTATAAAGTGAACATTTAATATTTAGTAGACATGCTCTTTGCATTTTTCAATGCAAAGGTCCAATAAGGCATGCTACCTATCAGATGACGAATATTTTCTTGCCAAATTTCTTGCTAAGTTTCATGCAATAATCTCAAAAGATCTGGCTTTGAAGATGCTTTCTTGTTCTGTTTACGAAATGTCCTGTCCATTATGCCCCAGAGGTGTTCTATAGGGTTCATATCTGGTGACTGGCTTGGCTATGGAAGCTCTCTAATGCCATTCTTTTCCAACAAATCTTAGGTCATTTTAACCGTGTGGCAAGGAATCCCATCTTCCATAAATAGAGTCTTCTTTAATCATTTCACCACTGGAGAAATTTGAAAGGAGTCCTTTCTGCAATATGGACACATATTTATTTGAGTTTATCTTTCCCTCACACTCCACCAGCTCTGATCAACCATTGCTCCAAATTGTTCTCCAGACCATCACAGAACAGCTGTTGTGTTTCATTGCTGGTTGCAATCTTTTCACATCAAATTCTTGATCACAGAATCTCCAGCCCCACACTCAAACACTGTTAGGAAATACAGCAAATCTGGACTCATCAGAGAATATGACAGTGTGCCAAAATGCTAATGGCCTCTCCACCATCTCACTGGCCCAATCTTTTCTCCACTTCATATTGGCTGGTCAAAGATGTGACTTCCTTCTTCCTGCTTTGCCATAGTAACCAAGTTTGTGGAGATAACTGACAGTTGTTCTGGGACTGAAATCCACTTGCTCTGCTATGTCAGAGGTCGTGCAACGAGGATTATCTTCCACACTTCTCTTAGCAAAGAGAAGGGTCCTGTAAGAGGGCCTTAGTTGATCTGGACAAGGTGATGTGGACTCCTTCTCCTCTCCGGTGAATTGCACAATCACTCTATTAACTGTACAAAGCTGGATCCAAGGTTTTCTGCAATTTTACACTGACTATATCCACCTTCAGAATGACCCACAATACGGACTCTTTGAAATTCAGACAGTTCCAAGGCTTCTTTTATACATGACATGATTAAACAGTCAAGAGACATAAAAGTGCCAATTAATAAGAAATATAAATCTTTACAAGTTAGAATAAACAGAAAATGATGTTTTATGGGGCGTCTATTTACTTCTAACGTGTGTGTATATTTATTTCTTTATTGGCAACAAGGAGCTAAACACAGAAGGGACAAACAAGGACAGACAAAGGGATCAAGTCAATTGTGTCAGCCCAAGTGTGTAACTGGTGCTTAATTAATTGACCCCGAAAGGATGAAAGGCAAAGTCGACCTCGGTGGAATTTGAACTCGGAATGAAATACTGGCAGACGAAATACCGCTAAGCATTTTGCCCGGCGTGCTAACGATTCTGCCAGCTTACTGCCCTCCATTGATCATCTATAAGCCAATAACAATATATGTATGTAGCAATGAACACAGAACCATGTGGTTGGGAAGCAATGCTCCATGAATACAATGTTTTGTTCTTTATTGTCAACCACCATGTATTAGCATCAAGGTCTTCCCCCACCATTTCCTCTTTAACCCAATTAAAGATGGCAGCACCGTAGCATGTCAATCTCACAGGCCAGCTGTTGCTGGCTGTGATTAATTTTCTGGAATGTAGTTTGCTTTTCAATAACATTTTCAACCTCATTAAATATGTCTTTGTAACATTTGTTTTCATGATATCTTCTAGATTTTTTAATCCTAATACACCCAAGTGTTTACAGCAGTTGTTTTTGGGATCACCAACATTGAATCTCTCTACATGTTACTTCTTAACCCCTTTCCATATTAACTCCTTCACACTTTGCGATGACAAAAACTCCACTCCAATATCCTAGCAACTATAATATGCCATTTTAACAAGTGTATCAGTTTCGTTTACTGACTTAGCAAACAGTTTTAAGTCATCGATAAACAAAAGATGGTTAATCGGAGGAGTTTCTTTCATAAATAATATAATGATATAATGAAATTATTGTATCCAGTGCTCAGGTGCACCACAACTTGTCAGAAAGTGCATATAAAGTACATGCAGTAATGTAGAAATGTCTGGAAAGTGAACAATGTATGAGTCAGATACATGCTTGTGTGTGTATGGAGGGGAGAAAATCAGGTGTAGTGTTGGCGAATCTCAGGAAGCATGGAAGTTTTGAAGGATGCAGTGCTCCGACAACTAACAACCGATGCCGGCAGTTTGTTCCATGCTTCAGCAACTCTTAGCGTGAAAAAATGTTTCCGAAAGTCATGCGTATAAAGCATATGCAGTAATGTAGAAATGTCTGGAAAGCGAACAGTGTATGAGTCAGATACATGCTTGTGTTTGTATGGAGGGGAGAAAATCAGGTGTAGTGTTGGCGAATCTCAGGAAGCATGGAAGTTTTGAAGGATGCAGTGCTCCGACAACTAACAACTGATGCCGGCAGTTTGTTCCATGATTCAGCAACTCTCAGCGTGTTGACAAAAAGGAAGAAATTAATCCTTTCAATTATAGGCACAAGGCCTGAAATTTTGGGGGAGGGGACTAGTTGATTACATTGACCCCAGTGTTTCACTGGTACTTAATCTATCAACCCTGAAAGGCAAAGTCGACCTCGGTGGAATTTGAACTCAGAACGTAAAGACAGGTGAAATGCCACTAAGCATTTTGCCCAGCATGCAAATGATTCTGCCACCTCTCCATCTTAGTAGTAGTAATAATAATCTTCTCTGTATCGTTCGAATTTTAGTACACGTACTGCTGAAGCAAGTACAATAATAATAATAATAATGGTTTCGATTTTTGCCACAAGGGCAGCCATTTTGGGTAAAGAGTATGTGTCGATTACATCAACCCCTGTACACAACTGGTACTTAATTTATTGAGCCCAAAAAGATAAAAAGCTATGGCGACCTCAGCAGAATTTGAACTCAGAACATAACGGCAGACAAAACACAGCTAAGCATTTCGTCCAGCATGCTAACGATTCTGCCAGCTCACTGCCTTAACAATAATAATAATAATAATAATAACACACACAGGGTCAATTCCACTTCTTTAGTGTTAGTCAATTGGTTAGATATCTAACCAACTGACCAATCGACCATTTGTTTGATGTGCTGGTTAAACAATCAATTGGTATATATATATATATATATATATATATACATATACACGACGGGCTTCTTTCAGTTTCTGTCTATCATATCCACTCACAAGGCTATGGTTGGCCTGAGGCTATAGTGGAAGACACTTTCCCAAAGTGCTGTGCAGTGGGACTGAACCCGAAACCATGTGGTTGGTAAGCAAGCTACTTACCACACAGCCATGAAAAAAGCCTATGATGGTACCCCACCCATGGTCATTGAAATTTTTATGTTCGCATAACTTAACAGTTTGCAAAAGGGACCAACACAATGAATACCAGCCTTTAAAAAAATTATTAAGTATCTGGGGTCAATATATTCGACGAAAATTTCAATTGGTTGTTAGTCGGCCAAAGTTTTTGCATCACCGTTCACAACCGACTCTCTTAAAATGCAACAAAATTAGTTTCAGCAAATGAATCCACATCAAAAATCTTGCTAACCAAAAAAAAAAAAAATATCCAAGCAAGGAAGAAAAATGCCCCGTTTAATCTTCCATCTTGTTTCAGTAAAATTGTGACCATGCTGGGGCACCACCTTGAAATTTTAGTCGAATATATTGACCCCAGTACTTAATTATTTTTTTAAAGGCTGGTATTTATTCTTTTGCCATGTAAAAAGCACCCAGTACAAAGTGGTTGGTGTTAGAAACGGCATCCAGCTGTCGAAACCAGGCCGAAACAGACTATGGCTCCTGGTGTGACTCCTGACATTGCCGGCTCCTGTTAAACTGACCAACCCCTGCCAGCATAGAAGATGGACATTAAATAAGGATGATGTTGATGATGATTTTCAATTTTTGATAGTTTAATAATTCAAAAAGGATCTTTTCCTTTTGAACGGCAGATGTCAATACAATTTCTAGTTAACAAAACACTTTTAAAATTCGTATACTGGTAGAATGTGTTTATAAAACATCATTTTTTTCTTGGCTTTATTGAGAAAATTCTATATGTTGTAACATATTTCAATCTATTTTAGGGTTAGGGGTGGTGGAAGGGTATCTCTTTTTTGTCGCAAATGTAAATAAACCCAATCTGTTTCTTAAACGAGGACATATTCATACAGCACGGTATGTTTTGACTCCAAATGGACGTATTTGATTGGTTAAAATTGCCGAAAAGCTCGATTTTAAAGTGGAAATATGTTACAACATATAGAATTTTCTCAATAAAGCCAAGAAAAAAATGATGTTTTATAAACACATTCTACCAGGATACGAAGTTTAAAAGTGTTTAGTTAACTAGAAATTGTGTTGACATCTGCCGTTCAAAAGGAAAAGATCCTTCAAAAATCCTAAGGCCGACAAGGTTTTTAGGATATGTCCGTAAACTTAACTCCATAGTTACCCCCGTGTCATCGTATCACGTGACTGGATTGTCTATAAAATCTCTCCTCTCGTCATATTCCTATCTTCCCCCCCCACACCTTCCATTCATTAATTCATTCATTCATTCATTCATCAATTATTTCTTTACTATAACGTCATTTCGTGTCCTCTCCAGAGTCGACGGTGTTTTTCGAAAAGTCGAACTCACGAAACGAAATAAATCCATGTTTTTGTTACTGAACATAAAAAGAAAATCTGTTTCCTTTAGTCACTATGTAGGTGTTATTATTGCAGTTGACCCATTTCCGTCTCGGAAATTATAACTCGTTTTCTCCTGAATACGCGACAGGTTCCTATTGGCAACTTATCTTTTTTTTTTCCCCTCTCTCTTTCTCTTTCTCATTATCTTATTCTAATCTCTAACCATCTGATGCTCCACTCACTTACTTCCCTCAAAGAAGACCCACTCCAGACGTTACCTCACTCACTCATTACTTTATTCAATGCTTCTCTCGCTCACTTACTCTCTCCATTTTCCTCCAGTCATCTTTTTTACACTTTCCCTGCACTCTCTCTCTCTCTCTCATTCAATGAGTCTCTCTCTCTTGCCCACTCATTCAATTCACTGCTTAAATCGCCCACACTCCGACACTGGCGTTCTCATTTAATCTCTTACTCTTTCTCTCTCATTACCTCATATACTTTTTCTCTCTCTCTCTCTCTCTTACTCACTCGCTCTCTCATACATTCCCACTCACACCATCCCCTCTCGCTCTTCCTCCTCCTCTCATTCAATTTCCAAATAACCTCGCTCACTTTATTATATTCGATAAATGATCGATGGTGCTTTATTTCTTCTTCCTTTTCCTCTCTCTCGACGGAAGTTAAGAAAGAGAAAACAACCAAATGAGCGAATAAGAAAGAAACCTGGCCATTCGTCTCGTTTATCTTCTTATTCTTCCTCTTTCTTTTGTCTATTTTCCCTTTCAAACCGACCAACCAGCCTAGCAATTACAACCTGATGGCTTCGATAGTATTTCGATGGGACTCTTAAGGAGTAGAAAGAGCGACACCACCATTAGCACCAGCATCGTTATTACCAAAACGGGACGACAACAACAACAACTACGATATTGCTATCACACTTCTCCTCCTGATGTAGTTCGAACTGCTGTGACTGCCCCTTTCCTAGTTGTTATGCGTTCGATACCAAACGGTGTGAGAGAGGTTTTGCCGAACGCCCCCGCCGCGCACTTGGCCTTCCCACTCTACAATTATTTCTGTTTTTCAAAGCAAAAAATGGTCGCGGGTCGTCGTTTTATCAAACCGTATGTCAAAACGGATGAGCACTTTGTTCAAATGGCCTTTCTTTGACATCGGTTGACATCGTTTATTTATTTATTACTTATTTATTCTCTGATCTCGATATCAACCCGAAATCTCTCTGACTAATACATACATACATACATATATATATATATATATATTATATATATATATATATATATATATATATATAATGTACTCATACACGCAAATGGAGACAGAGATGGAAAACCACTTATTAATACCTGGGATCATTTCATTTGGGAAATCGAAGAAATGTGTGCTTATCTCTTCCGTGGAACGAACCTAATTCTGTCCGAAACTACACCATATTCGATAACCGAATTTCCATATCGATTCCAGAACCATTCTGGACAATATCAGCTGAACAGCATTTCAGTTTCCACGGCCAAAATATGTTCGCCTTTATGAATAACTTAGAATCTCGGTTGTTCAAAAAGAACAAGAAACGGCAAGATGTTGTACCGAGGCGACGGTTGCAACAACCCCCTATTTCGTTTGGCAAGTCTGCTAGTTGCCCCTCGAGCTTTGGTGAGTTCTCGTTCCATTCATTCTTATTTGTGTTGTTGTTGTATTGTAAATTATATGATGTTCACTTTGTGGTGATATCATTTATTATTATTAATATGCCATCTGCTGCAAAGAAGAAAAGAATGAGGAACAACAGCGCATCATCGTCTTCCTTTGTCACGTTCTATCCAAACGTTGAGTCTTCGTGTTTATGTAATAATATTGGCAATTATTCATCTCTGACATCGACACAAGGCCTCACATTTGCGGAAAGAGTGAGCAGGCTCTGATCAAAGACATTACAAATATTACCATCCCGAGTATCTAACCCTTTTTTAAGGGTTCCTTATTAGGGCTGCAGTATCTAATGTTTCTGTTTCCTGTAACGGAGGTGTGAATTGAGAAAGGTTTGAATTTTCTCAGCGCATGAAAAATATTATAAACATCAAATTGTCAGGAATTCGTAAATATACAACATAAGTGACTGTCTTGTGTTTAGGTTTAAGGTACTTGTACCTAGGTTTAAACCGGTTTTTCGTCTTTTTTCTCTTTCTCACCTGGGGTGCTTCCTTTCAGGGACGTCAGGAGAGGCCCGTTTCAAAATTGAATATGAGTGAAGAGGGTTTCCCCTCGCCGCTAGTACAAAGGATTCCCTGTTGGTCAGTGCCTTCTTAAGGTATCGGCACTTTGGCAGTTGGTTGGGGGCTTCTCAGATCTAGATGACCAATTCTGACACTTGTATGTAGTGGTTAGCTGTTGGTTAACTACTGAACCAACCAACTAATCGATTGTTCAATTACTCGTTCGGTTCATCAATCAATTAGGTCGACCCTCCCGAGAAACAAAATATGTCTCAACACTAAAGTTCACATCAAGAATTTTGCAAAAAGAGAAATATACGTGTACGTTATGAATTTCTTTTGATCTGTCTGACCTTGTATGGGACGAGATGTAGGCGACTGAAACGACCCCAGAGTATTACTGATATTATTCTGTCGAAGTCACTCTTGGATGTTTTACAAAATAGGGCAGTGGTTTTCAACTGGGGTCCATAGAAGGTTTTGTTGTTAAAATTCATGTGCGATACGCTGCTTATACTTATACAATACACAACATATTTTAACAATTTTTGCATACAATTCCTTGTAATTATTTACATTTGACGGATATTTGTCCTTATCTTGTTTGTTGTTAGCACAACGTTTCGGCTGATACACCCTCCAGCTTTCATCAGGTGTCTTGGGGGGAAATTTCAAAACCTGGGTTCTCATTCCTAAGGTATTTTTCGATGTTGTTGTTGTTATTATTATTCAGGTCACTGCCTTAACCTCCTTCATTCAAGATTCCGAGTTCGAATTCAGGCAGTGACCTGAATAATAATAATAATAATAATAATAATAGTAATGACATCGAAAAATATCTTAGGAATGGGGACCCAGGTTTGAAACTTCCCCAAGACACCTAAAGAAGGCTGGAGGGGATATCAGCTGAAATGTTGTGATATCAACAAAGATGAGGACAAATATCCGTCAAATGTAAATAATGTACATAATTCCTCATCTTTTAAATATAGAACTGAATTCCTTGTAATATTTATGAAAATATAAGATTTTTTTAAACGTCAAATGGCTTTGAGGGTCCACTTGAGTAGAATAGGAATCAAAGGGGTTTATAGGTAAAGAATGGTTGAGAAACACTGAACTCGAGGAACGGGCGGTCTTCGATCTCTCGTTTTTACCAATTCATCGATAACAATAATATTAATGTTGTTACTGTTGTGCTTCGGTTCTGTCCTTACCGATCGGATCTAGGAACAATTATTTTTCGGTGTTGACCATCTTAGTCCTTTCTTCCACCCAACTCCACAAGTGACCATCCAGTCCTGTACAGCATTGCTCTGGGACTACAGTATGTGATCCATCCTTCCTTTTTCAAGACGGTACGGTGAGATGATTTGCGGGCAATTTGGTTGCTATTTCTGGCTTAGCGAGCAACTGTGCACGGAGCTCGTCTCGTCGGATCGTCGTTTGTTATAGTAAATTATTATTGTTACTTAGCATGTCGGACTAAATACTTAATGGCGTATCTTCCGGCTATTTACGTTCTGTGTCCAAATTCCTTTCGCCTTTTTATGGTCGATAAAATAAGTACCAGTCGAATACTGGAGGGTCGATGTAATCAACTTACAACCGAACCCAGAATTTTAGGCCTTGTGCCCAAAGTTGAAAGAATTATTATTATTATATTATTATTATTATTATTTATTATTTATTATTTATTATTATTTTATTATTATTTATTATTTATTATTTATTATTATTATTTATTATTTATTATTATTATTTATTATTTATTATTTATTATTTATTATTTATTATTATTAAAGACGGCGAGCTGGCAGAAACGTTAGCACGCCGGGCGACCTGCGTAGCCGTATTTCGGCTGCAGTTACGTTCTGAGTTCAAATTCCGCCGAGGTCGACTTTGCCTTTCATCCTTTCGGGGTCGATAAATTAAGTACCAGTTACGCACAGGGGTCGATGTAATCGACTTAATCCCTTTGTCTGTCCTTGTTTGTCCCCTCTATGTTTAGCCCCTTGTGGGCAATAAAGAAATAAGAAACGTTAGCACGCCGGGCGAAATGCGTAGCCGTATTTCGGCTGCCGTTACGTTCTGAGTTCAAATTCCGCCGAGGTCGACTTTCCCTTTCATCCTCTCGGGGTCGATAAATTAAGTACCAGTTACGCACTGGGGTCGATATAATCGACATAATCCATTTGTCTGTCCTTGTTTGTCCCCTCTGTGTTTAGCCCCTTGTGGGTAGTAAAGAAACAAATTATTATTATTATTATCGCATGTTATGACGGTGGAGTGGTTGTGAGTGTTTATTCTTCGGTTAGTTTTCATTGAGAAGGCTTCACTGTGATGGAAAGCGTTCCAACAATGACCCTGCTGTCTTTTTGAGCATCTAGAAAACTTCATTGTTGTTACTTTTTGGGTTTAATTTCAGGGACGGTTGACTGTTATTTCTAGCGGCTCCTCTGTCACACTGACCACTTTAGTATCTTCGGGTTTCACCACATAATATAGAGTGATATCGTTTATCTATGGAACCGTTCTCATCCTATTTATCTAACGGAACCTCTGACGCCATATGGTCGATCGATTTGCTAGAAACAGCTGCCAAATCTCAAATTATATGTGCCACCAGATTGGAATCAGATGGCCACGGTGCTTTGGATAAACATACTGGTTTGAATAAAATCCCCTTGATCATAGCCCTACACCAGTGTTCCTCAACCAGGGTCCATATAAGATTTCGTTGTCAAAATTTATCTGCAATAAATTGATAATGCTTTTACAATACACAAAATATTTAAACCATTTTTTTAATATAATTCTTAATATAATTGAGAATTCCATTCAGGTTTCAGAAACTAACATCAGTGTCAGTGCAGTGATGAGGTCTCGCTTCCTGGCTGTAAGGAAGCGAAACCCACTTTATGTGGGTGTCAGGTTTTGTGTTTTTGTTATGTTTAGTGATCGAGGGTTTCTGCTGGAGGGTCCACTTTCAGACTGTTTGTCTAATTGAATTAAATTCCACTCTCCTTTGTGTGTGTGTGTGTGTGTGTGTGTGTGTGTGTGTACATTAAGGCACTTGTCCCATTTGGAGATTGCTGAAATACGGGACGATAATCTTTTTTTTTTTCACTATTTTTTATATACATTCATATACAAACACACACACACATCTGTTCAACATTAATTAAAACAGAACTTGTATTTTGGGGGTTAAAACCATCCTGAGTTTTTTTTTTTTTTTGTGGCACATAAAAAGCACCATCTGTTTGTGGCCGTTGCCAGCCTCGCCTGGCCCCCGTGCCAGTGGCACGTAAAAAGCACCATCCGTACGTGGCCGTTTGCCAGCTCCATCTGGCACCTGTGCGGGTGGCACGTAAAAAGCACCCACTACACTCACGGAGTGGTTGGCATTAGGAAGGGCATCCAGCCGTAGAAACACTGCCAGATCAGACTGGGCCTGATGCAGCCTTCTGGCTGCCCGGACCCCAGTTGAACCGTCCAACCCATGCTAGCATGGAAAGCGGATGCTAAATGATGATGATGATGATGATTGATGATGGGTTGGGAATAAAGATCTTTACTTGACAACACATTGATGGACAGATTCCTCTCTCCAAGGATCTCAACTTTTGTTCGCACTCACACACACACACACACACACACACACATGCCTGTATATGTACAACATGTGTGGCTTCAGTAATATATATAATAAGTTTGAGTTGGCTCCACATTGAGATGCTCATAACATCTGATGAGATGAACATATCCTTCGCATCCAAGAAACTTCAAGTTATGCAGAGCAGAGTCAAACTGTTATTAACAATATACGTAACTCCTATCAAATGTATTGAGTGCTACATGCTTTGGTTTGCTGTTTGTTCACTCACTTGTGTGTGTGTGTGTGTATCTAAAACTCATGCCAACATGGAAAATGGACATTAACCCCTTACCCGGCAGAAACGAATATATGCGTTTTGACCGAAATCGTTTTTTTCCATCTCTGGCGAGTTAACTCGTCAAAAGATAGACTCGCCAAAATCGACAGCAAACGAGTTCCTTCGTCTAATAAAAGGGGTTAACTCGTTTCTGCCCAAAGCGGTAATTTAAAATCAATATTATTGAATTAAAATTCATAATAAATAAGGTTTGAAATATACCTCGAAATCACCATTCAAAACATAGTAAAATAAAACAATTAAAAAATATGTCTGAAAAAATACATTTATTTTCAAAAAAATTGTTGGGTAAGGGGTTAAATGATGATGATGTGTTTCTAAGTGAAAGAATTTAGTTTGTGTTTTGTGTATGTAGCTCACACAGAATGAGAAGTCAATCATCATTATCATCATCACCATCATCATTTAATGTCTGTTGTCCATGCTGGCATGGGTTGGATGATTTGACCAGGGCTGGTAAGCCGGAAGGCTACACCAGACTCCAGTCTAATTTGGGATGGTTTCTACAGCTGGATGCTCTTCCTAATGCCAACCACAACAAGAGTGCAATGGGTGCTTTTATGTGCCACCAGCACAGGTGCCATTTGTGTGACATCGGTATCTGCCACAACTGCAATTTTGCTCAGCTTGATGGGTCTTCTTCTCAAGCACAACATAATGCCAAAGGTCTTGGTCATTGCCCCTGTGAGGCACCAACATTCGAAAGGTACTTTTTACATGCCACTGGCACGGGTGCCCGTTATGTGACACCAGCATCGGCCATGACTGTGATTCCACTTGGCTTGGTGGGTCTTCTCAAACACAGCACATTGCCAAATGTCTCTCGGTCACCATTCATTGCCTCTCTGAGGCTCGAAGATCATGCTTCACCACTTCGTCCCATGTCTACCTCTACCACAGGTTCCCTTCACAGTTAGAGATCAGCTCTTCTTTACACAGCTGTTCTCATCCATACACATCACACAACCATATCAGTGCAATCTTTTCTCTTGCACACCACATCTGATGCCTCTTAAGCCCAACTTTTCTCCCAATATTGGATATAAAGTATAAAATGGTATGCTGGGGAAAATGTTTAGCGGTATGTTGTCCATCTTTACGTTCCCAGTCCAAATTCTGCATAGGTAGGCTTTGCCTTTCAAACTTTCAGGGTTGATAAAATAAGTACCTATTTCTTTATTACCCACAAGGGGCTAAACACAGAGGGGACAAACAAGGACAGACATAGGTATTAAGTCGATTACATCGACCCCAGTGCGTAACTGGTACTTAATTTATCGACCCCGAAAGGATGAAAGGCAAAGTCGACCTCAGCGGAATTTGAACTCACAACGTAACGCAGACGAAATACCGCTAAGCGTTTCGCCCGGCGTGCTAACGTTTCTGCCAGCTCGCCGCCTTATAAAATAAGTACCAGTACTGATAAAATAAGTACCAGTTAAGCGCTGGGGGTCAATGTAATCGACTTACCCTCTCCATAGAAACTACTGGCTTTGTAAGATTTAATTTTGATATTGGGAAGGTTAGCATATTCTACAGATTGCCAAGATCATTTCTTGAGTCTGAAGAACTGAGAAATGAGACTGACAATTGCTGAAATATATGGATCTTTCTAAAGAGCATTGAGCTGTAGAAACCATTCCAAAGTAGACAGGGAGCCCAGGCAGCTCTTCTGCTGGTCAGCTTCTATCAAACTGTCCAACCCATGCCAGCATGAGAAATGGATGTTAAATGATGACAAGGAGTATTGAATTATTTTTTACTCTGTATATGCATATACACAATACATAAACACATCATCTCGCACACACACACGTGTGTTAATTGTTTAGATATTTGACATCAATGTTGCACCTGTGTGGACTCTTGCTTAAGTACACCTGTCTGCATCTACTTCTCTGTTTGTGTGTGTATGTATTACATCCCATGTGTGTGTGTGTGTGTATACACTTGTAATACCTATTTCTTTACTACCCATAAGGGGCTAAACATAGAGGGGACAAACAAAGACAGACAAACGAATTAAGTCGATTACATCGACCCCAGTGCATAACTGGTACTAAATTTATCAACCCCGAAAAGATGAAAGGCAAAGTCAACCTCGGCGGAATTTGAACTCAGAACGTAACGGCAGACGAAATACCACTAAGCATTTCGCCTGGTGTGCTAACAGTTCTGCCAGCTCGCCACCTGTAATATGTCATCACGTTTCTGCTGCCAATTAGAGAGGCTGCAAGCACTAAACCACATGGCCACCTGCCTTTGTTTCTTTCTGGGGTGGAGTCAGATGGAATTCTGCCTGATAAGGCATATTTGTGGGTTCAGGCATTTAAAGGAGTATTATGTGTGTCTATATGTTTATGGTATAATTGTCTTGTATATTTTATGTATATGTATGTGTGTGTACATACGTTTCATAAATATGTGTGTCCATGTATATATAGGTATGTATTTATGTGTGGATATATATATATATGTGTGTGTGTGTGTGTGTGTGTGTGTATGTATTTGTGTGTATGTGTGTGTGTATGTATATATATATATCTATCATCATCGTTTAATGTCCACTTTCCATGCTAGCATGGGTTGGACAAATGACTGAGGGCTGTCGAACCAGATGGCTGCACCAGGCTTCAATCTTGATCTGGTAGATTTTCTACAGCTGGATGCCCTTCCTAACGCCAAATATAAGGTATAAGTTACAGGTGTTTAAATCCTCTAAGAGATAGATTTATACAAAGGCACTCCTGGTGTATTACCTCAGTATATATGGTCCTTGGTATAAGGTATACAGCAGCAGGTAATTAAAAAGGTAAACCATAGTTTAATGTATATATAATGTATATATAGAGTGGTTGTTTCTTATCGTCTATATATACATTAAACTACACACTTCTCATTGATGTTTTTCCTCCATTTTCTTATTGTATATATATATATATATATATATATATATGTGTGTGTATATATATATATATATATATAATATGGCTGGTTTAAATGCCAAAGAGTTGATCCCAGGCTCTGAATATTAAAACATCCCGTTTAAATGACATCCAAAATCTCTTTTATTGCAACATATCATCTTTTAATTGATCTTTTTTTTTTTCCCTTTCTCTTCTCCAGGAATTGACACCAGAATCAAGTTTAGCATTGAACCACCATTGGTTGGTGAGAACGCCTACGAACAATGGGTAGATGCTATGAAAGGGGTTGCACGACTCCCTCTCGGGATCCCTGAGGAATTCAGAAGAAAGGTAAGCTTTCTCTTTTTGAGAATTTCTTTGGATTGTTTCTCCATCGTGGTTCTGGCCAGCCTGGATCCTCTGCTGCAGTATCATTGATGTCATCATCCTTTAATACCATTCTCATCTTCATCCCTTTCCACACCGTTTTCAGCAATCCCTTCCATTCTGTACCCCCATTTATCTTTCCCCTCTTCTCTGGCATACTTCATCTTCAACCCTTCTCATATCTGTTATCATTCATAACACCTTCTCCTCTTCCCATCACACCCCATTCGCTATAGCCACCCTTATGTATACTCACATCTCCCTCCCCACTGCTCCTATACTTTGCACATCAACCCCCTACTCCCTGAGCCCCTTTTATCTCCTACTTTTCCCCCTGGTATTTCCCATCAACTTCAGCTTCACCTTTGTTCACCACTATGTTCACCTCCACCCCTATCACTAACCACCTGCCACTCTCTTCTCCCTCTTATGAAACTGCCCCTCTCCCCGTCCCATGATCTACTGCCTTTATTCTCTCTTATGCTCACCTCAGGCACCCTATTACTATCATCTTTAGCTTCTTCCCAGATACTCCTATCCACTTTTATAAAACATGAGGTAACCATGTATCTCCTCTATAGCAATGCACCTGTGCTTGTCCCTTTATCATACTTTGACCTCTCAACACCTGATATAAAACCCCTTCTCTCAAATACTTCCCCACACCTAGTCAAGGGCGATTTTTTGGCCTTTTTCCTACTCTTTCCCTGTCTTGCAAGTTACTTGATGACCTCACTAGTGTCATTGGCAGAAAAAAAAAAGGCACCTAGTATACACTGTAAAGTGGTTGGCATTAGGAAGGCCATCCACCCTTAAAAACAATGCCAAAGGTGACACTGGAGTCCCATGGTATGCCAGATCCTGTCAAACAGTCCAACTCATGCCTGCATGGAAAACAGAAATTAGATGATAATGATGGTTTTTCAAGCACTTTTATTTAGCGAAATGCATTCTCTCAACACAGACCACTCTCTGCTTCATTCAGTGGCATAGCTAATAGGGGAGCCAGAGGAGCAACTGCTCCCCCCCCCCCAGCATATTTTTCAAAATTGGCATCTTTTATAAAATGTATAATCAACAAGTTAAAAATTGTTTGGTATGTGTCATGGTGCCATTTTTTTTTTCTTATATGCTCACTCCGTCCCTAAATTTAGGACTTGGCTTCATCCATTATATACCTTCTCTCTCTTTCGGAGAGGCACTGAGCAGCTATACGCACACATACACACACACGGCAGTAACTTCCACCTACCGAATTCAATCACAAAGCTTCGGTCGACTCGGGGCTATAGAGGAAGACGCCTCCCCAAAGTGCCATGCAGTGGGACTGAACCCGAAACCATGTACATTCGAGATATTTTCTTTTCTATAAATCCCAATACATTTCTAACCTGATTTGTTTGTTGTTGTTTTTCTCCCCAATTTCCTATATTTTTTTTTTTTCCTCATTTATTTCTTCAGGTGTGGCTGAGTTTGGCTGACCATTATATCAAAGAGATCCATCTGGACTGGGAGAAAACCGTGCGATTTGCTTTTAATGATCGCTGCAATCCAGACGACAATAAACTTGGACTTCAAATTGTCAAGGTAATAAAAAGACATAATTCAATTATCTTAGAAATATCTCTTTCCTTCTGACCAGCTACGTCCATTTCCATGCCTTTATTTATGTTCTGTCTTAGCATTTTACATCCTCCACTCCACCCAGCTTTAGTGCAGGATTCACATGAGTTTGTGTTGTGTGACTGAGACGTTATTTAACCCTTTAGCATTTAAACCGGCCCTCATATCCGGCCAAAAGTATTCTGCCTGTTTTATGTTCAAACTGGCCAGATCTGGTCTCTCACACCAACCCTACAATATCGTTTTAAAAATTAACAGCTACCTCATCAAAATCTCATAGCTACAAGATAATGCATTTAAACTGGCCATATCCGGCCAAAAGTATTCTGCCTATTTTATGCTCAAACTGGTCAGATCTGGTCTCTCACACCAACCCTACAATATCGTTTTAAAAATTAACAGCTACCTCATCAAAATCTCATAGCTACAAGATAATGCCTGATTAGTTCAAGGCAGTGTGGATAAAAAAGGATTAATTTTGGCAGAATAATGTGAACACTAAAGGGTTAATTTAATGACCAGTGCCGCCTCGACTGGCTTCCGTGCCGGTGGCACGTAAAATGCACCAATCCAACCGTGGCCGTTGCCAGCCTCGCCTGGCACCTGTGCGGGTGGCACGTAAAAAGCATCCACTACACTCACGGAGTGGTTGGCGTTAGGAAGGGCATCCAGCTGTAGAAACGTTGCCAGATAAGACTGGAGCCTGGTGCAGTCTTCTGGCTTCCCAGATCCCCGGTCGAACCGTCCAACCCATGCCAGCATGGAAAGCAGACGTTAAACGATGATGATGATGACATTGCTCCATTGATGTTCACAAGGTTCCTGAAGGTTCCTTTTCCTGTCGTGATGGAGCTGGTGGTGGAAGGCACAGTTTCAACTCTGAATGCAAAGATGTAAAGCGAATATCACAAAGCTTTTTCTCTGATGCTTTAGCAGTATCACCACCCATCTACCACCCCTGGACTACTATTTTGTTGGCCCAAAAAGATGAGCAGCAAAATTGATCTCAGTCAGATTTGAACTCAGAGCTGAGACAAACTGCAAACCATTACTCTTTTACTCTTTTACTTGTTTCAGTCATTTGACTGCGGCCATGCTGGAGCACCGCCTTTAGTCGAGCAAATTGACCCCGGGACTTATTCTTTGTAAGCCCAGTACTTATTCTATCAGTCTCTTTTGCCGAACCGCTAAATGACAGGGACGTAAACACACCAGCATCGGTTGTCAAGCGATGCTAGGGGACAAACACAGACACACAAACACACACACATACATACATATATATACATATATACGACAGGCTTCTTTCAGTTTCCGTCTACCAAATCCACTCACAAGGCATTGGTCGGCCTGGGGCTATAGCAGAAGACACTTGCCCAAGGTGCCACGCAGTGAGACTGAACCCGGAACCATGTGGTTGTTTAGCAAGCTACTTACCACACAGCCATGACTGCCAGTTTGCTGCTCCCTTTTTCACATCTTTTTGTTAGGCCCCTTATGTTCTAAATTAAAATCCTACCTAAACTGATGTTTCTTTTCATTCCTCCATGATTGTTAAAATATATACATTATGTACATTATTTACATTTGACGGATATTTGTCCTCATCTTGTTTGTTGTTAACACAACGTTTCGGCTGATATACCCTCCAGCTTTCATCAGGTGTCTTGGGGAAATTTTGAACCTGGGTTCTCATTCTTAAGGTATTTTTCAATGTTCACTGCCTGGAATTGAACTCGGAATCTTGGGGTTAGTAGCCCGTGCACTTAACTACTACACCATATGCCCTGCCTGAATAATAACAACAATAATAATAACAATAATAATAATAATAATAACAATAATAATAATAATAACAATAATAATAATAATAACAATAATAATAATAATAATCACAATAATAATAATAATAACAATAATAATAATAATAACAATAATAATAATACAATAATAATAATAACAATAATAATAATAATAACAATAATAATAATAACAACAATAATAATAATCACAATAATAATAATAATAATAATAACAACAACAATAATAATAATAACAACAATAATAATAATACCAACAACAACACTCTTAACCTCCTTCACTAAAGATTCCGAGTTCGATTCCAGGCAGTGATCTGAATAATAATAACATCGAAAAAGTACCACAGGAACGAGAACCCAGGTTTGAAATTTCCCCAAGACACCTGATGAAGGCTGGAGGGAACACAAGAACTGTTTCTATCAAACAATCAACTCATTTTCCATTTCCTTATCTTTCTCTGCTAAAATTAATTTTTTCAGGATCTCCATCGGACTGGTTGTCGCAGCTTCAGTGGCCATGACAACGAGGAAGAACGTGCTGTTCTGAAGCGTGTCCTGTTGGCCTATGCTCGCTGGAATAAAAATGTTGGTTACTGCCAGGGTTTCAATGTGATAGCGGCATTATTGCTGGATGTCTTTGATAGGAGGGAAGATGAAGCATTGAAAGTAAGTACAGTTCTTGAACCTTCTTCGACTTGCTATTCCATATCTTGGTGGTGGTGGTGGTGGTCATGGCAGCAATGGTATGCTGAGGAGAGTGAGTTTTTAGATCCAGGGCTGTGGAATTGAGCTCACCATTTCTGTTTTTGAATCTCTTACATTGTATCTAGGACAACTTTGTCCATTTGTGACCATTCCATCTTTCATTCAAGCACAGTGTATCTAAGATTACGTTATCATATGTGGTGGTGGTCACTAGCTCCAGATATGTCTAATTCAACAGTGCACTCCTTTCCGATTGTGACCATCCTATCTTTCATTCAGGTATAGTGCATCTAGGATTACATTATCATATGTGGTGGTGGTCACTAGCTCCAGATATATCTACTCAAATAGCGCATGCCTTCCCTGTTGTGACCATCCTGTTTTTCATCCAGGCAAAGTGTACCTAGGACTACACAACAAAGGAAGATCCAGATAATCTGTATCTGTACCCAGAGCCCTCTTAGCAGTGTTATAGTCCCCTGGGAAAATCAGTGCATTGAGCCATTACTCTTTACTCTTTTACTTGTTTCAGTCATTTGACTGCGGCCATGCTGGAGCACCGCCTTTAGTCGAGCAACTCGACCCCGGGACTTATTCTTTGTAAGCCCAGTACTTACTCTATCGGTCTCTTTTGCCAAACCGCTAAGTGACGGGGACATAAACACACCAGCATCGGTTGTCAAGCAATGCTAGGGGGACAAACACACGCACACATAAATACATATATACGACAGGCTTCTTTCAGTTTCCTTCTACCAAATCCACTCACAAGGCTTTGGTTGGCCCGAGGCTATAGTAGAAGACACTTTCCCTAAGTGCCACGCAGTGGGACTGAACCCGGAACCATGTGGTTGGTAAGCAAGCTACTTACCACACAGCCACTCCTGCGCCTTTGGATATTTTTTACTGACAGTAACCACAGCATATATAGATCAGAATAGGGTCCCTATGTCTGAGGGGCCTCCAAGAAAATCAGTGCACTGAAGCACGTCATGCATGGATTAGAATTAAAACCCCTAAACCTATGGGTCTCCCTGGGCAAATGCTCAGTGTGGCCCTGCTCTAAAACAACCCTGTCTCTGTGCATCACAGTTCCTTATAAATTGCAGCATCTTTTAGAGGAACACCTTCAGGTGTTGTGGTGGCTCAGAATGCTTATAGACATAGATGCAGGTATAGTTGTGTGGTAAGTAGTTTCCTTATCCAACCACATGGTTCCAGGCTCAATCCCACTCTCTGTCACCTTCAGCAACTATTTTCTGCTATAGCCCCAGGTTACAGTAGTGGGCTCGGTGGACAGAAACTGAAAGAAGCTCATTGTATAAATGTGTGTATTTAGGGCGGCAAGCTGGCAGAATCCTTAACATGCCAGGCAAAATGCTTAGCGGTATTTCGTCTGCAGTTATGTTCTGAGTTCAAATTCTACCGAGGTCGACTTTGCCTTTCATCCTTTTGGGGTCGATTAAATAAGTACCAGTTACGCACTGGGGTCAATGTAATCGATTTAATCCCTTTGTCTGTCCTTGTTTGTCCCCTCTATGTTTATCCCCCTGTCGGCAAGGTCAAGGGACACATCGGGTTCCACAGTCTGTTTAGGCATGATTTCTACAGCTGGATGTTCTTCCTTTTGCCAGCCACTTTACACCGTGTGCTGGGTGCTCTTAACGTGGGCACCACCACCACCACCACCACCACCAACACCAGTGCTTTTTATCCCTACAAGTTGACTATATTGACTCCAACTTTATCAACCCTGAAAGAATGAAGGGCAAAGTTGACTTTGGCAGGATTTGAACTCAGAACTGAAAGAAATACTGCTAAGCGTTTTGTCCATGTTAATGATTCCATTAATTATATTAACTTCATTTAATTAACGATCGCTTTGGTTTCTTTTCTATCAGGTTATGGTTTACCTCATCGACCACGTGCTACCTGACAGTTATTTTGCCAACAATTTGCGTGCCTTATCTGTTGACATGGCTGTTTTTAGGGATCTGCTGCACTGGAAGTTCCCTTATCTCTCTCAGCACTTGGAAAATCTACAGAAAGCAGCTCAGGAAGAAGCATCAGGTAAGAGGGTTTCTGTTCTTTCATTTTTTTTAAAGATTATAATATATATTCAAGGGTACGAGTATGGTTGCGTAGTTAAGAAGCTTGTTTCCTAACCATGTGGCTTCAGGTTCAATCCCACCACATGGTACCTTGAGCAAGTGTCTTTTATTATAGCCCTGGGCTGACCAAAGCCTTAAGAGACTGAAAGAAGTCCCTTGAACATGTCATTCTTTGACATCTGTTTCCTATGCTGTCATGGGTTGGACAGTTTGAGAGCTGTACTGTGTTTAAGTCTGATTTGGCATGGTTTCTACAGCTGGGTGTCCTTTCTAAGGCCAACCACTTTAGAGTGTGCTGGGTGCTTTGTATGTGGGACTGGCCCAAGTGCTTTTTTTATGTGGAACCAGAACAAAACTCTTGCAGGCCAATCCTCACGTGTGTGTGTGTGCACCCCTTTATATTGCATCACACAAGCAGTGCCATTTATCTCCAGTCCTCCTTGAAAATATTTGGCCAAAGGAAAATATTACCATACTCAGAAACAGGTAAGGCTTTAAGTTAACTATAACACCTCCTAAAACTTAGTCAAGGGCGATTTTTTTTGGCCTTTTTCCAACTCTTTCCCTGTCTTGCAAGTTACTTGATGACCTCACTAGTGTCATTGGCACAAAAAAAGGCACCCAGTATACACTGTAAAGTGGTTGGCATTAGGAAGGCCATCCACCCACAGAAACAATGCCAAAGCTGACACTGGAGATCAGCCGAGTCCCATGGTTTGCCAGATCCTGTCAAACTGTCCAACCCATGCCAACATGGAAAACAGACGTTATAAATCATTATTGCTGTTCTTGTGAGTGAAAGTGGTGGTTGTGGTGGGGGACTAAGAAAAGTAGGCATGTATGGAACTAAATGCCTTTCATTCTAGCATCCTGAGTTCAAATAACATTAGGGCCTATCTTACTTTTCATTATTCCAGGGTTAATAAAGCCTATACCATTTATACAACAGTTTGAATCAGGTATACCCACACAAATTTTAAAATTTCATTTTTTTTTAACGCTTTGGAATAACAAATTAATATTTTTGCCTAACCCTTTTGTCACCATAATTCTGTTGAAATGCACTGCCTTTGGTTCAATTGATTTTCAAAATAATGAAGAATTTACTAAAATAACTTTGCCATTAATTGAACTGGTGTGTGGAACATAAATTAACATAAAATGTTGAAGGAAGCTTTTTATTTAGATCACTTTAACCCTTTTGTTACCATATTTCTGCTGAAATGCACGGACTTTAATAAAATAACTTTGTCATTATTAAGCTGATGTTTGGAACAATTTAACATGGAATTTTGATACAAGACTTTAATGTAAATCAATTTAAACCTTTTGCCTCAATAGTTTTTTGTTTCAATTAATTTTCAACATAATGCAACATGGTTAGCAACATGGTTATGTCATTAAGCTGGTGCCTGGAGTATAAATTTTGAAGGAAGATTTTAATTTAAATTAGTTTAAGCCTTTTGCCACCATAATTGTGTTGAAATTCTTTACCTTTACTTCAAATAATTTTGGAAATAACGATGAATTTACTAAAATGTAAAGCCAATATCACAAAGCTTCTTGTCTGGTGCTTTAGCAGTGTCACCACCCATCTACCACCCCTGGACTACTATTTTGTTGGCCCAAAAAGATGAGCAGCAAAATTGATCTCAGTCAGATTTGAACTCAGATCGCTCAGAGCTGAGACAAACTGCAAACCATTCTATACAATACTCTGATGACTGCCAGTTTGCTGCCCCCTTTTTCACATCTTTTTGTTAGGCCCCTTATGTTCTAAATTAAAATCCCACATAAACAGATGTTTCTTTCTAAATTAAAATCCCACATAAACAGATGTTTCTTTCTAAATTAAAATCCCACATAAACAGATGTTTCTTTTCATTCCTCCATTTTGTTGTTATTAAGCTGGTGTAAAGAGTATAAATTAAGATGAATTTTGATGAATTTTAATTTAGATCACTTCATGTCAAAGAATTTGTATCAAAGAACCAGATGTGGTATTGAAAATGTTAAATAAAACTGATTTTGAAACCATGTTTTTCTTGTCTTGCCAGGTGCCATCTATGAGCCTCCATTAACCAATGTCTTCACAATGCAATGGTTTCTGACTCTGTTTGCAACTTGTCTTCCAAAGAAAACTGTTCTCCGATTGTGGGATTCTATATTACTGGAAGGTTCTGAGATATTACTACGAGCAGCATTGGTAATCTGGAACAAACTGTCCAAGTAAGCATGCATGATTTCTATCTGATAATTCTCATTTCTCTGTCAGGTTATTGGGGATTTAGTAGCCACGGACTCTGGTTCAATCCTACGGTGCTGCATCATAACTGTCTTCTGCTGTAGCCTGGGCTGTGTGTTGGAAATGATAGCTTTGTATTGTCTGCAAGCCATACTTGGTAACCTCTGTTATGTGATTTAACTAGTGTTCGGGGAGGAAGGTCTATAAGTGGTCACTTGATCTGCTAGAAATAACATCCCTCAGATGGCACATTGCCAAAAAAATGGTTGAATACTAATTGGTTGATCCAGTAGGTGGAGCCACTGTACAGTAAAGCCATCAAGAGCAAGGCCCTGAAATGGTGTGCCCAGATTCTCTCCCGACGACTTCTAAAACCTGCTGCTTTCTGTTACATGGAGCTTTCAGTTGGCAGTACTTTCTCTGGCAAGCTACTTGCAAGTCTCTCTTGTAACTAGAAATAGTAGGCAAATCTCCTTCAAATCGCACTCTCTGCTACTTTAGACTAGAGAGGACCCATGGTGTCATGTACATTTTATTTGAAAACATAAAGGATGAGATGATCTCAGCTGGGACACCTTTTATTATGGATCACCTTGATCAGAGCTGAGCTGGATGCAAACAACAGCAACAACAATATTAGAAAAACAGTTTACAATGCATTGTCTTTTCTTTAGACATCTTGACGAAATCTTTAAAGAATGGAGTTGAAAAGATTTCTCCAAGAATTCATTCTGACTTGAAGAGATTCCAGATGTATTGAAAATCAATGGCCGTTCTTTAATTTGAAACTGTTTTTCAAGAAATTTTAAATCATGGAATCTTAATTTTGGTAATTTAAGGAGAATAATTCAAACCAGTCTGCATGGTTTTGAGTTCAGTGCCAGTGAGCAGTGCCATGGGCAAGTGTCTTCTACTATAGTTCCAGGCTAACCAAAGCCTTTTGAGAGCACACGATCTCAGATCAAATCACTTGCTATGCGAGTACATCTCCGTAAATATATATAATGAATATAATAAATGTTGACAATTTTTTCTATCTTATATTTTGTAAACAAATAATGCAATATTACATAAAGCATTTTATAAGGTTTCTTTCTTATCTGGAAACTCGCCACGTACCAGAAGCTGATGGATCATGGACCGGCACCGGTCCAAGGATCACCACTTTGAGTAGTACTGCTCTAAGCGATTTTAATAATTGTATGTGTGTGTGTGAGTTTCTCCTTATTGCTGTAGGATGTTCTTCTCATGTCCCAAGCTTTGTTGCTGTGTCTTGTGTATCCTGACATGTCTGTCTGTCTGTCACCACAGGAGAATATTAATGGTTGGCAGTGCTGATGAGTTCTATACTCTCATGGGTGAACTGACCCAAGAAATGGTCAGTGGGGACAAGTTCAGTCCGGAAAAGTTAATAAAGGTAAATGACATCAATTCCTTATTATTTTTATGCATATTTTAAGTCTGACGTGTGTGTGTTGTGTGTGTGTGTGTGTGGTGTGTGTGTGTGTGTGTGTTGTGTGTGTGTGTGTGTCATGTGCATGCATGTATGTCTATTGTGTGTGCATGCATATATGGCATACTTGCATACACACACACATGATTCAATAAAGGAGACTCTATTTGGTCACTCAATTTGCTAGAAATAGCAACCAAATCTCTCAGCTGTCTTCAAAAAACAGGATTGACATGTTGGATAATCAAGTCTTTGATTGTCTAGAACAAAACAAGGGGATGGTCACTTCTAGAATGCCTTTAATTTTTTGTCTGTTCTATTCAGCTTGCCTTGGTACTTGCTGGACTAATCAAAATCGCTGCCATCCTATAAATGCAGGCTTGTCCTTTACGGGTGCCAGTGCCATATAAAAAGCACTTGCGCCAGAGCTGCATGGGCACATCTGTGCCACTGGCATGTAAAAAAAAAAAGGTACTCAGTACACTCTGTAAAGTGGTTGGTGTTAGGAAGGGCATTGAGCCATAGAAACCATGCCAAAACAGTCAACTGGAGTCTGGACAGTGCCCTTGCTGGCCAGCTCCTGTCAAACCATCTAACGCATGCCAGCATGGAAAACGAACTTTAACCCTTTAGTGTTTAAACCGGCCGTATCTGGCCCAAATATTCTATATGTTTTATATTCAAACTGGTGATATCTGGCCTCTCACACCTAACCTACAATGACATTCAGAAAATAAACATTCACATCACTGAAACCTCAAAGCTATAAGATAATGCAGGATTAATTAAAAACAATTTGAGTGAAAAAGTATTATATTTAACAGAGTAATCTGAACACTAAAGGGTTAAACAATGATGATGAAAGTACATTGGCCTCAAAAGATCAAAAAGTGTCAGAAGAAATACCACAAAGCATTTTGTCTAATGCTGGAATATTCCTACTCAGCCTGCCGACAGTCCCATCTGCCGGTGCTGGTGTAAGTTCATCCGTCAATATTTTCTGTGCTATTCAGCTCTTTACAACTATGCAAGACAAGATGTTTTTTGCAGGACAAATGCTGTGGCTTATGGCATTTAAAATGACACATCCCAGTTAAGTTGGATGTGTAAATTAATCATTTAGCATTTAAACTGGCCAAATCATTCTACCTGCTTTACATTCAAACCAGCCAGATGTGACCTATCACACCTACCCTAGTGTTAATTTTAAAATTTTACAATCACAAAGCTGAGATAATGCTTGATTAGTTCAAAACTAGCAGTATTGCCTGGCGTTGCTCGGGTTTGTAAGGGAAATAACTATAAAGCATTTTTAGAGAGTTATAGCCAAAAAATAGCAAAAAAATGCATTAAAAATGGAAAAAAAATTATGGTAAATTTTTTTTTAAATCGTTGACTCATCGTAGACATTTTTAGAGTTACTTCCCTTATATAATAGCGAAAAAATGCATT
The DNA here is from genome assembly GCF_006345805.1 of Octopus sinensis. Lineage (NCBI taxonomy): Eukaryota > Metazoa > Mollusca > Cephalopoda > Octopoda > Octopodidae > Octopus > Octopus sinensis. Next base: position 8,688,867 of record NC_043020.1, read on the forward strand.
AAAATGAGAAAAAATGATGGTAAACTTTTTTAAAATCGTAGACGCGCGCTAATACCCAGAAGGGCTCGATATGAATCACGACTATAAGATACCCGGTTTTGGTTAAACTGCACCGCAAAATGTGGGAGTAGTTAGGAATCTAAATCGTAGGAGACAGACACACAACCTCTCTTTTATATATAAAGATAAGTATTATATTTGACAGAATAATCTGTGTGCTTAAGGGGTTAATATTCATTACAAAAACTGCTTCTGTTGCTAATGGCTAAAAAATAATAATAATAACAATATCAAATGACAATTCAGTTCTAACTCCCCCCGCATCTCTGTTTCAGGCAATCTACTCAATATCACCGTTCCCATTTCCACAACTGAGTGAGTTACGGGAGAAATACACTTACAACATTCGCCCGTTTAGTGGCACTGCTAACAGTGGTAAGAAAGTGAACCAGTTTGATGGTGGCGTGTCTATCAGTGACGATGACCTCGACGAAGAAGACATGGAAGCCATCCGCTGTTTCACTGGACTCTTCAACCTCCAATCTCTGAACTCGGCAAACAAGGCAAAAGGTTTGTTTTCACTTCATTTTATTTGTTGAGAAGAAACTTGCTGTTGATGACAAAAGTTCTTTTGTGGGACTTAGAGGGGGAAGAGCAAACTTCAGACATCAGGATATCTTCTAGGGTCTCAGCCTCACCTTTCACAGAATCCCTCTTGTCACTATCATCCTTGCTTCTCACTCTGTAAAGAAAACAGTGAGCAAGCAGAGCCATGAGGTTGTGAAGTCCCTTTAGCCACGTTGAGAACATGATGACCTCTCTAGAAATGGGGCCATGGAAAGTGCACCCCAGTACATTCTATTAAGTGCGGTAAATCATGTTTTTGAAATGACTAAAGGGACCTCATTAGCCCCTTGTCTACTTGCTTGACAGCCTCTTTACAGAGTAAGAAGCATGAGTGATAGATGAATAACAAAAAGGGAGGATGGTCATGGCTGTACTGGGCAGCCCAAAGCCTTGCTGCACAACTGGTTAGAGCACCATTTATGTATTCAGAAATGTAGGAGCCCTGTGCAATCTCTTGACCTGCTAGAAGCAGAAGCCAAACTTCCCTCACATCATGCTCTGCTAGCTTAAAAAAAGATGGCTTTTTTAGAGAATCTACAGTATTTATTGCCTCTAAATAGATGACTTGTTCATGGTTGGAGTGTCGAGTTGATCTGGCTTCTACAACAAAAACGAGGTAATTTTGCACCTTTCTTACCTGGCTACCAAGAATTTGTAAAAGACTATTTTGACAAAGAATTTTGAAAATAATGAAGAATTTAGTGAAATATCTTTGTCGTTATCAAACTGCTTTTTTGGAACATAAATGAAATTTAGAAGGAAGCTTTTCATTTAGATCACTTTAACCCTTTTGTTACCATATTTCTGTTGAAATACATTAGTTTTGTTTCAATTAATTTTGGAAATTATGAAGAATTTTAAGCTGGTTTTTGGAAGATAAATCAACATAAAATTTTGATGGAAGGTTTTTTAGAATTTAGATCACTATAAAACAGGAAGCTTATATCATAGAACTTGGGTCAGTTTAGGTGGGTACCAGAAGAGTTAATAGTGTTGGGATATATTTCATACAATTTATGGTTTCTAAATGAAAACTGAATCCTTCAAAGAATCAGCAAAAAAGTGAGTGAGTGAGTGGTTGGTTGGTTTCTTTCCTTCTTTCTATTGTCAATTTGAAGAACTGAACTTTAACTCTGTCACTTGCAACTAATCTATTTTGGCAATTAAAACAGGTTTAGAAGGAGACGTAACCAGCACTGCAAACAGCAACTGCAATGATATCTCAATGGTAGGACCTGGTATCTACGGAATGCCTTCAGTTACCGATTCCAACAACCTGACAGTGAATCGATCTTCGGCCTACATGACAAGAATGACGACTGATTTAAGTGCCTTGAAGAAACAATACCAAAGGCTGCGCCAAAGACAAGCTCAAGCCCATATTATTTTGTCAGGTAAATGTCCGTCCGTCCGTCCGTCTGTCTATCAGTGTTTTTTTGTCCTCTTCCTCACTGTCTGTCTCTGCTTAACCCCTCTGTCCGGTTGGTGAGGCCACGTGGCCTCATGACTACGGTGTTGCACTTGTGATCATGAGATTGTAGGTTCAATCCCTGGATTGAGTTGTACATTGCATTCTTGAGCAAATCATGTCCTTTCACATGGCTCTGCAATCACTCTGACATCTGACACACCTTGCATCTGCACAGGTAATGTTGATTTGATCCACTGTAAACAAATCATCTTTGCAGATTGTTCAGCAAAAAATTGCAAAACCTGCAGCTGTTGTTCATGATAGGAGAGTCTACCTTATTCATACACACACATTATATATATATGTGTGTGTTTGTGTGTATGTTTTCTGTGCTGATTTGGTAAACGATGTAACAAACCGTTGCAGAAAATGAACATCTGTTTGTTTATAAAAACAACACAACAAAATTATAGTCCTTAAATCCGAAGTAGGTATGGTGGTATAATGGTAAGCATACTTGCTGTGAAAACATAGAGGTGTGGATTTGAGTCCCACCCATATGGAACACCCTACTTTTTTTTCTGTCAAGGGGTTTATATGCCCCAATATTAGACTATTTTCCTTAGTCAATATGCAGTGACCACTTATAAGCTTTAAACTTATAAATTATACATACATATATATATATATATATACACACACACACACACACACATACATTAATTAATCCCTCGCCATATTGTGGTTTATTATTTGAGCTTATGTCAATTCCCCCATGGTGTTCTTTTGCATTTATAATAAAATAAATATATACAAATTATAGAAATAATATACAGTACAATACTGTTTCTACTTCGCGCATTTTCAATTATTGCGGGGGTTTTGGAATGTAACATCTGTGATAGTCAAGGGATTAATGTATATATATATATATATATTTTTTTTTTTTACTTGTTTCAGTCATTTGACTGCGGCCATGCTGGAGCACCGCCTTTAGTCGAGCAAATCGACCCTGGGACTTATTCTTTGTAAGCCCAGTACTTATTCTATCGGTCTCTTTTGCCGAACCGCTAAGTGACGGGGACGTAAACACACCAGCATCGGTTGTCAAGCAATGCTAGAGGGGCAAACACACATGCACATACATATATATACATATATACGACAGGCTTCTTTCAGTTTCCATCTACCAAATCCACTCACAAGGCATTGGTCGGCCCGGGGCTATAGTAGAAGACACTTGCCCAAGATACCACGCAGTGGGACTGAACCCGGAACCATGTGGTTGGTTAGCAAGCTACTTACCACACAGCCACTCCTGCGCCTATATATACATATATAATCTACTATTCCACTAAAATAAGATCAACAAAAATAGCATTCTGTCCAGTGAGAGATAAGTATACATTAAATAATGGACATCATCATGACCTAATAATATCCAGCACAAACATTGGATGCTCAGGGAAATTGGAAGAAAACTTTTACATTTCGAGCGTTTGCTCTTCTGCGGACAGGCCGGACGAGGAGACACTCATGTGGTCACCTCAGTTTCATCCTGCCTGACTAAACTTCCTCCTCTCTCACACTCTTTCGTCTTCTGCCACTTTTCACAACCTTTCCTTTGAACTCCACTTACCACCTTCCTGCATCTTACTCTGTACAGATGGTAATGTTTTGTTGTGAATTTTCAAACGTACGAACCTGTATTTTAACTTCTTTTATTATTGTTACATGCACACACACAAACACACACAGCTCTGAAGAAGCTATAATTTGTTAATCAGGAACTCAACGATGAGTCCACTGTATCTCAGCAGAAACGGACATAAGCTAATGAAGGTTATAATTGTTTATTGCTTTGTCATCTCGTTTTCTTTATATATATGCGTATATATATATAATGCAGACAAACACACAGACACATACATCTCCTCCTTTTCTTCTTGTCTTCCAGCTGCCAATACTTACCAACAGAAGTCACACACAGATTTCATCACGCCCACAATTGAGTCGCCGAAAGCTATGAACCATTTATTTATTGGACGAAACGCTCTGAAAAAACACAAAAATAGATTCATAACTGCAGGGCCTCGTATTGCTTGTCAAGTTCCTTCAGGCAGTGTTCCAGGGAAAGCTGCCAGCCTTTCAGGTAAATTCCGTTCAAAGAGCTTCGATAGCCATTTTGATCCAAACCAAAGTTGCCAACCAACTGAAACTCAGAAAACAAATTGCTCAAGAAGATCGAACTCTGAAAACACCCGTCTCCCCGATGCACTGCAGCGATTGCAGTCTGCTGACAATCATAAACTTTCAAGTAGCTCCCAAGATAGTCTTCCCCAAGACGACACCAGTGGTGGTGGCACAAGTGCCAGTGTCGCCACAGCTGTTGTGGACTTGGCATCTGATACGACGTCCTCGAAGGACGACACAACTGCCGTTGAAGACACTGATGCTGGGGATAGCTCCCTTGCAGATTCTGTAACGGCTTCACAAGAGAATCCACAGGCTACCAGTGTTGAAAACCTTGCACACACGGCAGATATTTCCATAAAAGACAGTCAAGAGAACCTTAATCTCACAGACCCTCATTCTGTAAGTGAATTACTACATTCCATATCTGAGATCTCTGCAAATAATTCTGAAGATCCAGACCCCACTCAGAACATTACCAATTTAGAAACCCCAACAACTGATCCAGCATCTATTTCTAACGGTCCTCCTCAAACTGTGGATTCTGGGCCAACCATCACATCTGCCTCTTGTCACGTTGCTAATGGCAACGAAGACAATGATCACAATCAACATTCTTTAATTGCCTTTGACAATGTTCCTGAGCATCTTGAAGATGCTTCACTTGTGGTAACACCTGTTTCTCACCTGGAAGATTCTGACGCAAAAAACAGTCTAGAGGAACAGGTGAGCCAGTTACTTCGAAGCCCTTCACTCGATAGCTGTAACAATCTGGACTTTTCAGCGCTGTCCGAGGCCTCTGACGAGGTGAGCAGTTTGGCCAGCTTCTTTGAAACAAATAGTGAAAATTTCAAAGTGTCAGGTGACGACGAAAAGACACCTTTATCGTTGTCGCCATCAGAGTTATCTTGGGAAACTGTTCCGAATCCTCCCCCTTCCAAAGAACGCTTTCGTTCGCATTCGTGCTGTTCTCCTGACACGCTCTCACCGACTGAGAAAATTGGTATCAAGTTTGGTGTGGCTCGAATCAACGGAGACTCGTGGTGTCATCAGAACATGATGGAATATACCCGTAGCATGCGGCGACGGTCAACAAAGAGCGAATGCCAACTTCCAAGCAATAATTACTCAACTAATTCCAACTCGTTAGAATCCCTCAACAGCTTCACAACAGACAGCAAATTTTCTAGTCGTACTGTCAACCCCAAAACTCTAGCCCAGCAATCTGCTGCTGATCCTTCAGTTTATCTCAACCGGCACTGTGCTGTCAATGGTCTCAAATTAGGAATGTACAAACCTTCTATGTTAGTTCGTGTGAATAAAAAACAAAAGCCAAGTTTACAGCGCACCTTCAGTAAGAGCTGACTGCTACAGCACACAAGCTGATACCAAAGACTATTCGTAACTTTAAACTAAATTAAGACTCTTGCAGATCTTGTCACAGATATCTAATTATTATTATTATTATTATTATTGGTAGGCAGTGAGGTGGCAGAACCGTTAGCAGGCCAGGCAAAAATGTTTGCGGCATTTAGTCTGTTATTACGTTCTGAGTTCAGTTCAGCCGAGGTCGACTTTGCCTTTCATCCTTTCGGGGTTTGATAAAATAAGTACCGGTGAAACACTGGGGTCGATGTAATTGACTAGTCCCCTCCCGCCCCCACAAATTTCAGGCCATGTACCTTTAGTAGAAAAGATAATTATTATTGAGGCAGTGAGCTTGCAGAATTGTCAGCACACTGGGTAAAATGTTTAGCGGTATTTTGTCTGTCTTCATGATCTGAGTTCAAATTACACCGAGGTCAACTTTGCCTTTCATCCTTTTGGGGTTGATAAAATAAGTACCAGTCATATACTAAGGTGGGGGTCAATGTAACCGACTTAGCCTCTTCCTCAAAACTGCTGGCCTTGTGCCAAAATTTGAAATCATTATTATTATTGGTAGATTGGCAGAATGATCGGTGTGCATTCTGGGTTCAAATCTCACCAAAATCAACTTTACCTTTCATCCCTCTAGGGGTTGATAAACTAAAGTACCAGTGAAGAGGGGCGTCAAAGTAATTGACTAACCCCTCTCTCCCTGCAAATTCTTAGTCTTGTGCCTGTTATTCTTCTTTCCTTATCGTTACGGCGATGGAATGAGGACAACAGAGTTCGACAAAATACCTTGTGGTGTCTGTCTTCTTTCAAGTTGGATAAAAAGAAAAAATGTCCCTTTTAACTAATAAGGATTCAATCAGTTGACCATTTCTATCTTTCATAATATAAATTTGTGGCCTTGTGCTTATGGAAGAATTGTTTTTTTTATTAAGGCGTCCAGTTGGCAGAATCGTTAGCATGCCTGGCAAAACGTTTAAACGCATTTTGTCCATCTCCGTTTAGAGTTCAAATACTACCAAGGTCGACTTTGCCTTTCATCCTTTCGGGGTCGATAAAATAAGTACCAGTTGAGTACTGGGGGTCGATGTGATCGACTAAACCCCCCTCCCCTCAAAATTTCAGGCCTTGTGCCTTTAGTAGAAAGTTTATTATTATTATTATTATTAATTTGTAGAGTTGTAGCTGTTGAATTTTATATTTCGTAGAGATTTTGATTCTAGTCTGCAATCCAAGGGCAGATAATCAGTGTTGGCTAAAAATGAAATTGTCTGCTGAAATCAGTTTAATAGTTCAGTTTGTGATGATGATGATGATGATGATGATACAAGAGACAGGAAGTCAACCAGGCATATATAATTATACTTTAGTTCAGTGCCTCACACTTTTCAATCTCAAAATTTCACCCTGGGGCCTAGTTAACCGTTCTTTCTTTCTTTCTTTCCACCAAAACTGAGTATAGTTTGGAGTGGAGCAAGGTCTACGATAGGAATGGAATGGTGCCTTCATTCAGAAAGTGATTGATTGTAGGATGAAAGAAATCTTCGATGTTAGTATGATTGGAATATTCCGAGATCGTTTTGATCTCCAGTTGTTATCAGGTGCCATTCTCCGAGATACATTTACGCAGTAAAGAACTGGATAAGACGTTGGCTTCTATTATGTACATAGCCAAGACTAAAAACACCCGACAGCAACCAGGGATCAAACCATTTGAAATGTTATATAGATGTAAATATTGCAAAAAAAAAAAAAAAAAATTCTGATGGAGTTGTCTCAGAAAAAAAAAACTAATCATATTAACACTAATTCTTGTCTGAGAGCAGGTGTTTGTTTTTTCTCCGAAGAACTGTGGGAGAGACCCCCACCCACCCTTTTTTTTTTTTCTTTTTTTTTTTTTTAATTATTTTCTTCCAAATTCGTCCCAAATGATTGTTATTCCGTTTTGAAGAAGTTCTAAAAGTAGATTTTGTTTTTCCTACCACAGTCTTGGAGCCTCAATTACATATCTGAGGAAATGGGTTGATTGTTTTTGGAAGTACATAATAAATAAAACCAGGGCCCCCCTATTTATTATCTGCTGTACTTGAAGTGAGTATAACATAATATTGGCAGAGAGACTTGCTCAACCTTTCAAAACTATAAACAATTAACTATCATCCTCATTATTCTTCTTGTCTTTTTTTAAATTTTTATTATTTATTCATTTGCACATCTTCCAGGTGTTTATGATCCAAGTTCAAACTCTGCTGAGGGTCTGCCTTGCCTTTTATTCATTAGAGTCAATTGACACCTTGCCCCTCACCATTGCAGACTTTGTGCCAAAATTTGAAACCATTATTATTATTAAGCAGCAAGCTGGCAGAATCGTGAGCACATCAGGCAAAGTGCTTTGCGGTTAATGAAATAAAATACCAGTCATGTACGGGTGAGTCGCTGTAATCAACTTGCCCCTCCTCTCAAAATTGCTAACTTTGTGCCTTAATTAGAATTTTTAACCTAAGGCAGCAAGGTGCATCATAAAAATAACCTTAGCAGTGTTTGTCGCTGATCTTTACACTCTGGTTTCAAATCCCAGTAGGGGTAACTTTACTTTTCAGGGTTGAGAAAACTGACGCACAGGTGGTTATGGAATCAACTAATTCTACTAAACCCCACCCACCACTTTAAATTGCTGGCATTCAGTCAACCAAGCGAAATGCTTAGCGGCATTTCGTTCATCTCTACATTCTGAGTTCAGATGTTAGCAAGATCGGTTTTGCCTTTCATCCTTTCTGGGTTGATAAATTAAGTACCAGTGAAACACTGGGGGAGTCAATGTAAGTGATTAGTCCCCTCCCACCAAAAATTTCAGGTCTTGTGCTTTTTAGCAGAAGGATTAAGGCAGAAAGCTGGCAGAAATGTTAGTATGCAGGGCAAAATGTTTAGCAGTATTTCGTCTGCCGTTACGTTCTGAGTTCAAATTCTGCCAAGGTTGACTTTGCCTTTCATCCTTGCGGGGTCGATATAATTGACTTAATCCATTTGTCTGTCCCCTCTGTGTGTAGCCCCTCGTGGGCAGTAAAGAAATAAGAAAGGATTATTATTATTATTATTATTATGGAAGGTGGTCAGCTGGCAGAATCAGTAGCGGGCTGGGTGTATGCCGCCCATTGAGTTCAAATTCCACCGAGGTCAACCTTGCTGCTCATCCTTTTGGGGATTGATAAATTAAGTACCAGTTGCATACTAGCCAATCTAATCGACTGCCCCTCCCCCCTGCTCCCAAATTTCAGGCCTTGTGCCATTAGTAGAAAGGATTATTATTATTATTGAAGGCGGCCTGCTGGCAGAATTGTTAACACACCGGGTGAAATGTGTAACCGTTTTTCGTCTGCAGTTACATTCCGAATTCAAATTCCGCCGAGGTCGACTTTGCCTTTCATCCTTTCGGGGTCGATAAATTAAGTACCAGTTACGCACTGGGGTAGATATAATCGACTTAATCTGTTTGTCTGTCCCCTCTGTGTTTAGCCCCTTGTGGGTAGTAAAGAAATAGGTATTTCTGCCATCACTGTGTTCTGAATTCAAATTCCACTGAGGTGACCTTTTCCTTTCATCCTTTTGGTGTCAATAAATTAAGTCCCAACGAAATACATCAAGAGCCAGAAGGAAGGCCACTAAGTATTTTTGTTGGATGCTCCACTGATTCTGCCAGCTTTAACCCTTTAGCATTCAGATTACTCTCTTAAATCTTAATCCTTATTAATCCATGTCATTTCAAATTAATCCTGCATTATCTCGTAGCTTTGAGATTACAATGATGTGGACTGTTTATTTTTTAGAATGACATTGAAGGATAAGTGCAAAAGGCCAGATCTGGCCAGTTTGAACATGAAGCAAGCAGAATAAATGGGCCAGATGTGGCCACTTTAACCCTTTAGAATTTAAACTGGCCATATCCGGCCAAAATAGTTAATCTGTTTTATGTTCAAACTGACCAGATCCAGGCTCTCACACCTACCCTACAATGTTATTCTACATTAAGTAATTACACCATCAAGATCTTGAAGATATGAGATAATGCATGATTAATTCAAATCAATGGGAATCAATAGGCATTATGCTTGATTGAATAATCTGAACGCTAAAGGGTTAATAATAGGGTGATGGGTGGGCAGAATCACAAGTGATGGGACCTGTGCTTTTATTTTGGTATTTTTCTTCTTTCTTCTTGAGGAGGCATAATTATCAGAGCTTTGTGGTATTTCTTACAATCCTTCTGAGGTTAATTTCATCTTTTATCTTTCTACAGTTCATTAAAAAAAAAAAAAACCCCTAGGCGCAGGAGTGGCTGTGTGGTAAGTAGCTTGCCTACCAACCACATGGTTCTGGGTTCAGTCCCACTGCGTGGCATCTTGGGCAAGTGTCTTCTGCTATAGCCTCGGGCTGACCAAAGCCTTGTGAGTGGATTTGGTAGACGGAAACTGAAAGAAGCCTGTCGTATATATGTATGTATATATATATATATATATATATGTGTGTATATGTTTGTGTGTCTGTGTTTGTCCCTGTAGCATTGCTTGACAACCGATGCTGGTGTGTTTACGTCCCCGTCACTTAGCAGTTCGGCAAAAGAGACCGATAGAATAAGTACTGGGCTTACAAAGAATAAGTCCCGGGGTCGATTTGCTCGACTAAAGGCGGTGCTCCAGCATGGCCGCAGTCAAATGACTGAATCAACTAAAAGAGAGTAAAAGAGAGAGTCGTGTATTGGCATCACTGGAGTCAATTGACCCCTTGCCCCTCAACACCGCAGCCTTTGTGCCAAAATTTGAAACCATTTTTATTATTAAGCAGCAAGCTGGCAGAATCGTGAGCGCATCAGGCAAAGTGCTTAGCGGCATTTTGTCCATCCTTACATTCTCGGTTCAAATTCCACTGAGGCCAACTTTGCCTTTCGTCCTTTTCGGGGTCGATAAATTAAGTACCAGCTGAGCACTGGGGTCGATATAATCGACCGGCCCTAAAATTGCTGGCCTTGTGCCAAAATTTGAAACCATCATGAGACCAGTTTCATATCATTAAATAGGTATTTGGTAAGTACTATATTCATTGGTAATACATTGTTTAGTTCTGATTATCCCTTGGCCCCAGGGATAATCAAGAGGGGAAAAATCATTAGTGGATGATCACAGCTGAGAAAGGCACATTAGATCATGTAGCCCAAGGTATACTGTGCCTCAAGAGGGAAAAAACTTTAGTGGATAATCACAGCTGAGAAAGGCACATTAGTTTGCGTAGCCCTAGGTATATTGTGCCTCAGGAGGTAAAAAGCAGTGGATGATCATAGCTGAGAAAGGCACATTAGATCGTGTAGCCCAAGGTATACTGTGCCTCGAGGGAAAAAATATTAGTGGATAATCACAGCTGAGAAAGGCACATTAGATTGTGTAGCCCTAGGTATATTGTGCCTCGGGAGGTAAAAACCAGTGGATGATCATAGCTGAGAAAGGCACATTAGATCGTGTAGCCCTAGGTATATTGTGCCTCAGGAGGTAAAAAACTGGATGATCATAGCTGAGAAAGGCACATTAGATCGTGTAGCCCTAGGTATATTGTGCCTCGGGAGGTAAAAAACAGTAGATGATCACAGCTGAGAAAGGCACATTAGATCGTGTAGCCCTAGGTATATTGTGCCTCGGGAGGTAAAAAACAGTGGATGATCACAGCTGAGAAAGGCACATTAGATCGTGTAGCCCTAGGTATATTGTGCCTCAGGAGGTAAAAAACAGTGGATTATCATAGGCACGGGGGGGTCAATTTGTTTGCTTAATCCCTTCAATGCAGTGCCACAGAATGGTGAGGTTGGTAATCAATACATTATTTAGACACATCTGGATGCGTGTAGGTTCGTTTTTGATAATATGCTCACCTGTAGTTTATAAAAAAAAAAAAAAAAAGAAGGGGGGAAAAGGGAAGGTGCACGTTTAATGCGTAACTTAGAAGCAGCGCTACGGATGAACCAGCAAACACGAAATTGAGACATGGTCGACCTCAAACACTTCCCATGAGGAATTCCGGAAGGAGCATCGTGAGACCACTGCTGAGATGCTTCCACATAATAAAAAAGAAAAGCCGTTAGAAAACCGATTATAGCAGCGACTCCATCTAAGAATATCTGAAGAAGGAATATAATTCCGAAATATCATATCTGACTATGGATGCCTAAATTACAACAGGTATATAACCCATTGTCTGTATTATAGTGCATTGTTGTACCATTCAAAACTTTTTATTCTTTAAAAAAATATGTACACATACACATCATCATCATTGTCTAACGTCCGCTTTCCATGCTAGCATGGGTTGGACGGTTCAACTGGGGTCTGGGAAGCCCGAAGGCTGCACCAGGCCAGTCAGATCTGGCAGTGTTTCTACAGCTGGATGCCCATCCTGACGCCAACCACTCCGTGAGTGTAGTGGGTGCTTTTTATGTGCCACGGACACAGGTGCCAGATGAGGCTGGCGAACGGCCATGCTCGGATGATGTTTTTTTATGTGCCACCGACACAGGTGCCAGACAAGGCTGGCGAACGGCCACGCTCGGATGGTGTTTTTTTATGTGCCACGGACACAGGTGCCAGACGAGGTTGGCGAACGGCCACGCTCGGATGGTGTTTTTTATGTGCCACATGTACATAAATATAGGTGTGAGAATGTCTGCAGTCAATGCTGTGTTATGGCTATAAATGGTGACAATATTTTCTGTCAATAAATGGTCCGTTAGCTTTGCCATTGCAAATTCCTCTGGAATAAAAATTTTATGCAGCACAGAATTTTGTCAGTGAACAGGTCGCGGTCTCATAGTGACGAAAATATTTTGGCAAATTAAATTTAAATGAATCTAATGCGTTTTGTGTGTTTTTAAATGGCTTATAAACACCTTCCATGCTGCAATTGTAAAAATTTTTTAAAATTCCTTAATAAAAAGAAGGGTTAGTGACACAAAGAGTATCTGGCCATGAAAATCCTGCCTCACCTAAATCATGTAAGCATGGAAAAGCAGATTCTGACTGCATAAATGAATGAATGGTAAGAGATGGGGGTGGTTAAATAGTGAGAGACAATCTTTCATTCTTGAATAAAAATAAATATTTTTTTCCATAATTAAAAGTCTTTAATCTTTGACACGACATCGGATCAGTCACATTAATTCACTTCTCTTTCAATCATTAACCATCTTGTCTTTCCTATTGTTCTATCAGGTAACGAACATTGTAAATATCTTTCCATTTGTTAATTAATTCCTTTTGAAGCTCCATCTGGTGGTGGTTGTCACTGCTGTTTATTGTCAGATCAGCTGTGAGAGGAGAACCCTAAAATCTTAGTTGTTCCATATGTGACCATCCTGTCTTTTCATTATCCAGGCATAATGCATCTAGAACTACATTGTTCAACGTGGCTGTTTTTCTTTTTTTCCTTTCTTTTTCGAAGACTTTTTTGTGGATAGTACAGGCCTCATTCCCACCCCAGAGAGATGGAAAATTTTATGAGGACAAGAACGAGGGGGTGGAAGCAGTAGAGGGTGGGACAACAGCTGCATCTATAAAGGATCTTTAGTCTTTGTGACCCATTTAAATATTGTGATATTCTGAGATGTGTTACGGGTTTTATAAATAGGGATTTATCTCCCTTGCCGGACATTGTTAACAGTGAATACCAGGGACTGTGGTAAGATCTAAACAGTGCTCTCCTGGAATGCATGGGGAGGATTCTCTGATGTGAGGTTCCCCATGCTACAGCATTGTGGTATCCCTTCTGCAGACAATATTCTTTTCTACACTAGGCACAAGGCCCGAAATTTGAGCAGAGTGGAGTCGATTAGATCAACCCAGTATGCATCTGGTACTTAATTTATTGACCCTGAAAGGATGAAAGGCGAAGTCAACCTTGGCAGAATTTGAACTCAGAACGTAAAGACAGACAATATTAACTGGACAGTAGTCCAGTTGGTCATTACTCACTGATGTGAGTCTGCTCCTAACAGCTGAGAAGATGTTCCAAATATTTTTTAAAAACATGAAATATTTTCATAAATGACTTTTAACAGCAAGAATAACATTAATGATGATAACAATAAACAAAATCAAATACATACCCCGCTACTGTTGTAAATCTCTTTCTTCAAATGGGAAAGGGGTTTGTTGATTGCATTAAACCCCAGTACACAACTGGTACTTTGTCATCATTTTGGGTTGATAAAATAAGTCGACCTCATGGAATTTGAACTCAGAATGTAAAGCTGGAAGAAATGTCGCTATGCATTTTGTCCTGTTCAGGCCAACATATTATAAACAATATACAAAAGTATGATTTAAAAGACATTGTCAAAATTTGTGGGTCTTTCCAAACATATAATAAAAGCAATCACAGCAGAATTTGAACTTGGAACATAAAAATGGATGAAATGCTACTAAGCATTTTGCTTGGCATGTTAACGATTCTGTCATCCTCTCTCTGCCTTAATGATAGCAAATGTTTCTAATAGAGGCAGAAGACCTGCAATTTGGGGGAGGAAAGTTCAGTGATTCAACTTGAGGGAGGACCCTGTTTTATTGATTTTTGGTTGGAAGAAATACCACAAAACATTTCTCCATTACCATAAGAATTCTGCCAGACTGTCTCCTTATTAATAATAATCCTCTCTACTAAAGGTGCAATACCTAGATTTTGTGAGGAGGGGAACAACTGATCACATCAACCCCCTAGTATGCAGCTGATACTTTATTGACCCTGAAAGGATGAAGGACAAAGTCGACCATAGTGGGATTTGAACTCAACATAAAGACAGGTGAAATATTAAGCACTTTGTCCTGAGTGCTAAGGATTCTGCCAGTTTGCTGCCTTAATAATAATAATAATAATAATAATAATGGTTTCAAATTTTGCCACAAGGGCAGCAATGTTGAGGGAGAGGATAAGTCAATTACATCGATTTCAATATTTCACTGGTACTTAATTTATCAACCCTGAAAGGTTGGAAGGCAAAGTTGACCTCAGTGGAATTTGAACTCAGAATGTAAAGATGGATGGACTGCTGCTAAGCATTTTATCTGGCTTGCTAACGGTTCCGCCATATATATATTATGGTGATAATAAATGCCCTGTTGCAGTAACAAGCAGTAACTCTCATGGCTTCTGATCTTAACTGATTGGAAGTGTCATCATGTACATTGTTTTGTCTTGGTATAAAAGATGGGCTACAGCAAATATTCTGCTCAATACCACAGGTTTGCTTGTCAGTTGTTTGACCGTAACCATTGGAGCATGTCCCTCAGTGGCTGACGATGTGTGTATCTCTTAACGAGCAAGAGTAGAGGGAAAGCATCATAGCTGGTGGAGTCATTAGCATACCAGACAAAATGCTTAGCTGTATTATTTTCAGTCTTTAAGTTGTGAGTTCAAACGTCACCAAGGTCAAAAGCCTTTCAAATCTTCTCAGTCTCAATAAAATAAAAACTAAACAGAATAGGGTCAGTTTCACTCAGTGAACCCTTCTCTCTACATTATGTGGAACTGATCCTGTGTCAACATGATACAAGGTGTCCATAAATTATCTTTACAACTACCATAAGCATCGTCTAGATTGTGTTGTATACAACCCAGGGACCGCATACGGAAGTGTTCTGATGTTTCTAATAAAACTTCATGTGTTTGCCTGTGTTTTCCAATTAACTGTGTGCCAAGTTATCTTTTTTTTTCTTCTCCGTTTTTCAAATTGTAAAGCTAATTTACAGACACCCTGGCGTTAAATATACTATTGTGCTTTGCATATACAAAAAAGGAAAAAAAAAAGTGGAAAAAGATCAAGAGAAAAAAAAAAGAAACCCAGAAAGGACCAGGGTTGTGGTGGTTGTGAGTTTTCAATTTTCAAAAGTAATGTACTGGTAAAACTAGGGAGAAATGATTATGAACAACAAATAGCACCCACCACACACACACACACACTTTTGGAAAGATGGACTGATCCAGTTGGGATTATATATTAATGGGTTAAATTCTTCAGAAGGATTCCAGAAATCAGTTTCAGAAAGAAAAAACAAAACTACAAACTAAATACTTAGAAATGCAATATTAGAATTTTTGTAGAAACTAAAGAATTTCTTGTAATTAATTCTACAGAGAAATCATTCCATTCCATTCCAGCCAATTGTTTATCTTCCTGACAAACCATTAACATTATTATTAGTATTATTATTACTGTAATTTTTAAAAGCAAAAAAAAAACAAAAATAAATATATAAAAAAAGCAAATGGTGTTTTTAAAATTATTCAAAAGAAATACAACAAAATGAAAAATATGTATTGTGTAGGAAGGAAGCACTCCGTCGATTATGACGACGAGGGTTCCGGTTGATCCGAATCAACGGAACAGCCTGCTCGTGAAATTAACGTGTAAGTGGCTGAGCACTCCACAGACACGTGTACCATTAATGTAGTTCTCGGGGATATTCAGCGTGACACAGAGTGACAAGGCCAGCCCTTTGAAAAACAGGTACAACAGAAATAGGAAGTAAGAGTGAGAGAAAGTTGTGGTGAAAGAGAACAGCAGGGATCACCACCATCCCCTGCTGGAGCCTTGTGGAGCTTTTAGGTGTTTTCACTCAATAAACACTCACAACGCCCGGTCTGGGAATCGAAACCGCGATCCTACGACCGCGAGTCCGCTGCCCTAACCACTGGGCCATTGTGCTTCCACATGTATTGTGTATACGTGTGTTTGTATGGTGCTTCACAAGGGTCGGAAAGATCCTAGCGAGACTTATAGCAACATCTAAATAGGAGTGAAAGAGGATTAAAGCAGATTACTTCCTACATTCTGGTTCTTCTCAGGTTCAGTTTAAGTAAGGGATTCTCTAAATAAGTTTCTCTGAAGCCATGAGTTAAAACCTCAATATGGTACACAATTAGTGCACATTGAAACTTATCCTGTTGTAGGTGGAGTTGGATACTCCTGCTACTACATACTTAATTATAACTGGGGTGTTTAGAGTTCTTATATATATATATGTGAGTGTATATAAATTTAAAAAAAATTAGTGTACATTTAAACACAAAGATGCAAGCCTTTAACAGGTTGCCTAACATACTAGAAAGAACAGTCAAAGAGTCCAAACCACAGTTAAGAGCAATTTTGAAGGGAATGAAAAATAAAAAAACATTTACCATGCTTTACAGCCGGACCTTAGGTTCCGAACTTTAATTAACAAATAAAATAATTTGCAAGGCAAAGTTCTCATTAGCAGATACACCAAAACATTAACATATAAATTAGAGACCAAATAACACGTGTCCCATCCTTATATATAATAATTTTTCAAATCCACCGTGCAAGCGCAGTTTCAATCGGCAGCAAATAAAAATTCTGATTAAACTTCAGAAATTGCTAAAATCATTTCTTAAATTTATACATGTCTATTGACTTTGTATATATACTAGGCCACTGGTGTATAAATATATGTATATAGGAAGGTGCAGCAATATCAGAGGAAGGTTAACAGGGAAACCAGTTTTTGTGTGTGGCAGGTGCACAGGTATGATTAACACTAAAAATGTACATAGGTCTGCTTTGACTCCATCAAATCCAAGTGTAGTTGGTAGCGTCCAGTACCAAGGTGACCAAATCAGTAGCAGAGGTGGATGCTCCAAGAGCGTAGCTGCTAGAATAAGAATAGGTTGAGCAAAATTCAGTGAGCTCCTATTTCTGTTGGTAACAAAGGGCCTCTTCGCCAGAGCGAAAGGCAAATTGTATGATGCCTGTGTGTAAACAGCCATGCTACATGGCAGTGAAACATGGGCAGTGACTGCTGAGGATATGTGTAGGCTTGAAAGAAATGAAGCTAGTATGCGTTGCTGGATGTGCAATGTTAGTAAGCGTGTATGACAGTGTAAGTGCCTTGAGAGAAAAGTAGTGTGTAAGAGAGACGACTGCGTTATGGTCATGTGATGCTGTGGACAGCTGTGTAAAGAAGTGCAGATCTCTACCAGTGGAAGGAAACTGTGGAAGAGGGAGACATGGGATGAGGTGGTGAAATGCCAGGCTTGCGAAGATCCATCAAACCAAGTGAAATCATCAGCACGGACAACAGATGTTAAACAATGATGAGGATATATATATATATATATATATATATATATATATATACGCACCATCACATAAGGCTGTTACTTACCTGTCTTAAAGCGTCACCATTTCTCATGTCTTCAGGTTCCTTCCATTTGGATCACTTATCATTTTCCATAAGAAAAACACGGTGCAGCCTTTTCTCTTGCAAAGTTGAGCTGGTTTCTCTTAAGTCCAGTCTGTCTCTTGGTTTACCTGTAAAGACTCTAGCTCTTGCCTCCTGTACAGAACACCTCTGCAACTTCTCCAGACCTACCTTACACTATCAGAAACAGCAGACGGGATGATCCTGGCAGAAAACTTTCGATTATTGCTTTGCTGCATTGAGGCTGACCTAAATCTAAACTACAACACCTACAGCAACGATTTATTTTAATTTCTGGCACCAAAATCTGGAACGACAATTCCTAGTTCATGGTAATGGTGAAGATGATTTTTAACCATAGATCAGCCCTGACCAAGCAGACCTATGTGGACATTCCAGCAGTGACTGTCCTGTCTTTTTTTTCCAGAGACAATACCTATTTCTTTATTACCCACAAGGGGCTAAACACAGAGGGAACAAACAAGGACAGACATAGGTATTAAGTCGATTACATCGACCCCAGTGCGTAACTGGTACTTAATTTATCGACCCTGAAAGGATGAAAGGCAAAGTCGACCTCGGCGGAATTTGAACTCACAACGTAACGCAGACGAAATACCTATTTCTTTATTACCCACAAGGGGCTAAACACAGAAGGAACAAACAAGGACAGACATAGGTATTAAGTCGATTACATCGACCCCAGTTCGTAACTGGTACTTAATTTATCGACCCCGAAAGGATGAAAGGCAAAGTCGACCTCGGCGGAATTTGAACTCACAACATAACGCAGACGAAATACCGCTAAGCATTTCGCCCGGCGTGCTAACGTTTCTGTCAGCTCGCCTTCCAGAGACAATACCACTAGGACTATGTTCTCCAATGTGTCCTTTTCAGATCACTATGTTAAAAAAAAGGGAATATTTAGCTACCATTCTCAAAAAGACAACCATATATGGCATCCTTTCGTTGCCCCTTTCATGCTGAATACACTTGGCTCTTTTATCTTCTTTTACTTGAAAAATCCCAAAGTATTTAGTTTCTTGAAGGATGGAAAATAAAAATAGTGATAATCTTTATATATAAAAGTGAAGTTGTGTGCTGTCTGTCTCCTACGATTTAGATTCCTAACTACTCCCACATTTTGCGGTGCAGTTTAACCAAAACCGGGTATCTTATAGTCGTGATTCATATCGAGCCCTTCTGGGTATTAGCGCGCGTCTACGATGAGTCTACGATTTAAAAAAAAATTTACCATCATTTTTTTCGCTATTATATAAGGGAAGTAAGTCTCTAAAAATGTCTACAATGAGTCAACGATTTAAAAAAAAATTTACCATTATTTTTTTCGCTATTATATAAGGGAAGTAAGTCTCTAAAAATGTCTACGATGAGTCTACGATTTAAAAAAAAATTTACCATCATTTTTTTCGCTATTATATAAGGGAAGTAACTCTCTAAAAATGTCTACAATGAGTCAACGATTTAAAAAAAAATTTACCATAATTTTTTTTCCATTTTTAATGCATTTTTTTTGCTATTTTTTGGCTATAACTCTCTAAAAATGCTTATATAGTTATTTCCCTTACAAACCCAAGCAACGCCGGGCGATACTGATAATAAATAATAAAAAGAAAATAACAAAATTACATTGAGATTTTTGTCTTTAATTAAAGGCATGAGGAAGTGTGTGGCATGTTTGTGGTGAGTATGAGACCTACAACAAAAAAAATAACTATGTACGTATGTATGTATCTACATAGCATACACGTGGTTGCTTGATGCGCTAGAAATAGCAACCATACCTGATCCTCTTATGAACGTCAGTGGACATGTGTACCTTAGGATGATGAGGTATTGGATACATGATCAAAGTCCGAACATACTGCATCATAAGTCTATCTGCTCAAACAGGAGCTGTCCTGGTGTTATATGTCAACAACATATACGCATATATATATATATATATATATATATATATATATATATAGGAGACAGATATTGTCTGTTAGGAATACTGTGGAATTATTTGAAGTCGAACTGAATCTTGACGAGATATTTCATTTTCACTTGCCTCGTGTCGTAGACAACATATTCATTGTAATTTAAGGTGTAACCGGCCGGATTAACAACACCAGTGTCTGAACCAGCACCATTTGGTATGATCATACCATCTTTCCTGTAAAGAAACACAGAAGTATAAGGATAGAATGACAAACAGTGCATGTGCTAAATGTGTGTGTGTGTAGGATTATGGAATATGTATATGTCAGTGTTGGTACTGCATAACTGAAATATGTGTGTGTGTGTGTGTATATATAACCAAATCAAAATAGATGAACATCAATGGAATTTGTATCTTTGTGGTACCAGTGCCGGTGGCACATAAGAAAACCATCCGAACGTGGCCGTAGCCAGTACTGCATCGACTGGCCTCCATGCTGTGGGCACGTAACAAACACCATCCGATCGTGGCCGTTCGCCAGCCTCGTCTGGCACCTGTGTCGGTGGCACATAAAAAACACCATCCAAGCGTGGCCGTTCGCCAGCCTCGTCTGGCACCTGTGCGGGTGGCATGTAAAAAGCACCCACTACACTCACAGAGTGGTTGGCGTTAGGAAGGGCATCCAGCCGTAGAAACACTGCCAGATCTGATTGGGCCTGATGAAGCCTTCCAGCTTCACAGACCCCAGTTGAACCGTGCAACCCATGCTAGCATGGAAAACGGACGCTAAATGATGATGATGATATATATATATATATACGTGTGTGTATGCAGTAGTAAATGTGAAATGTGTGTGCCTATATATATATATATAATATATATATATATATATATATATAGGAGACAGATATTGTCTGTTAGGAATACTGTGGAATTATTTGAAGTCGAACTGAATCTTGACGAGATATTTCATTTTCACTTGCCTCGTGTCGTAGACAACATATTCATTGTAATTTAAGGTGTAACCGGCCGGATTAACAACACCAGTGTCTGAACCAGCACCATTTGGTATGATCATACCATCTTTCCTGTAAAGAAACACAGAAGTATAAGGATAGAATGACAAACAGTGCATGTGCTAAATGTGTGTGTGTGTAGGATTATGGAATATGTATATGTCAGTGTTGGTACTGCATAACTGAAATATGTGTGTGTGTGTGTGTGTGTGTATATAACCAAATCAAAATAGATGAACATCAATGGAATTTGTATCTTTGTGGTACCAGTGCCGGTGGCACATAAGAAAACCATCCGAACGTGGCCGTAGCCAGTACTGCATCGACTGGCCTCCATGCTGTGGGCACGTAACAAACACCATCCGATCGTGGCCGTTCGCCAGCCTTGTCTGGCACCTGTGTCGGTGGCACATAAAAAACACCATCCGAGTGTGGCCGTTCGCCAGCCTCGTCTGGCACCTGTGCGGGTGGCATGTAAAAAGCACCCACTACACTCACGGAGTGGTTGGCGTTAGGAAGGGCATCCAGCCGTAGAAACACTGCCAGATCTGATTGGGCCTGATGAAGCCTTCCAGCTTCACAGACCCCAGTTGAACCGTGCAACCCATGCTAGCATGGAAAACGGACGCTAAATGATGATGATGATATATGTATATATGTATAAATGATGATGATATATATATATATATACGTGTGTGTATGCAGTAGTAAATGTGAAATGTGTGTGCCTATATGTATATATATATATATATATATATAGGGTGGGATGAGTAATTAAAAAAAAAATAATATTTAGAAATACTTACTGTGTTTGGTAACTGCTGGGGTGAGGGGCCACACGACCAAGTCCCTTGACACTGTTTTTGCCTGGAGGTAGTCTGTCCGCATAATAGTTGGCTTCTAACAGCTCGTGAATTTCACCAAGTGACACCTGGTCAAAGGTTGATATTTTGTTAGAAAAAGAAAATATTATCAGATGACAATTTAAGCATCAGGAAACACAGAAATCAAACAAACCACCATTGTATATATCAAACATAATTATCAGACAACCATGAACCAATACAGAAACCATCAGACAATGAATAAACCATCAGACAACAGAAATCATCAAGCTACCATCATATAAATCATCAAACATAATTATCATACAACCATTAACCAATAAACTGTCAGACAACACAGAAATCATCAAACAAGCCACCACCATATATATCATCAAACACAACTATCAGACATTATCAGACTATCCAGCAGCCATTAGTCAAGCCATAAAAGAACCACCACATCATAAATCCTTAATCACATGGTGACAAAGAATCAAGCACACATAAATCAACAAACCATCACTCACCATCAAACAAACCATCAAACAAAGGGGAAGTAACTGCAACTATGCTTGATGGACAACTTGCTTTGCCATGCAAAAAATTCCAGAGTACAAAACAATTTACTTCTACATAAGGCTCACTGAAAACACTTTTAAGAGAAGGTTCTACCAACATGTCTAGTTGTTATAACCTCAAATACATACACATACATTCGAGTGAAGAACATTCAGTTAGCAGATAATTCTTACCTCACAAAGAAGTGCCAGACCAATATTTCTTTTCTTTGTTGCAAAACAATAATTGGCACTCTTACTGGACATATCAGCAAAATATATTCCTTTACCAAACTGTGGAAAGAATGCAGAGTCAGTTTTAGATTGGGAGTCTGATACAAAAGAGTAAGATGAGGTTGTATGACACAACAATGAAATGTGAGTGGATTTGGCAGATGGAAACTGAGAGAAGCCCATCATGTTTCTATGTGTATGTATCTGTATGAATGTGTGTTTCTTTGTTTTGTCATTGCATGATAGTTGTAAACGAGTGCCACTAATTATACAGGTAGTGTCAATTATTTCCTATATTCAGTCAAGACCGACAGACCAAGGGAAAATGCTTCCTTGTCACAGAAAATCTGCCTTAACCCTTTCGTATTCAAACTGGCCATATCCAGCCAGAATATCCCATTCATTTTATGTTCAAACTGACCAGATTGGGTCTCTCACACCTACTCTACAATGTCATTCTAAAAATAAACCATCACATCATTGAAATCCTAAAGCTACAAGATAATGCACAATTAATTCAAAACGATGTGAATAAATAAGCATTACATTTTATAATGTCTGGCACCTGTGCAGGTGGCACGTAAAAAGCACCCACTACACTCACGGAGTGGTTGGCGTTAGGAAGGGCATCCAGCTGTAGAAACACTGCCAGATCTGACTGGCCTGATGCAGCCTTCGGGTTTCCCAGACCCCAGTTGAACTGTCCAACCCATGCTAGCATGGAAAGCGGACGTTAAACGATGATGATGATGATGATGTTAAGGGCCAGATTTAAACTGGCCACATCTAGCTTCTCACACCTACCCTACAATGCGAGTCTAAAAATAAGCAATCACATCACTGAAATCTCAAAGCTATGAGATAATGTACAATTAATTCAAAACAATATGATGATGTTAATAAATAAGCAGAAGATTTAACAGAGGAATCCGAATGCTAAAAAGACTGAACCTGGAACCATGCGTTTACGAGGAAGTGAACATAACCACACTACCATCGCCACACCTGGCCCCAGGTTCTGTACTCTTGTGAGCTGCATGGCAACCTTAATAATGCTGGTGGTACAAAAAAATGCACCCAGTCCGTGCTGTTAGGGTATTAAGCTGAAGAAACTATGCTAAAGCAGACGGTGGTGTATGATGCAGTCCTTGGACTCCACTGGACTCTCTCAGACTCTCCCCTCCACACCAGCATGGAACTCTCTCTCTCTCTCTCTTTCGGAGAGGCACAAGCACCTACACGCACATATACACACACGGCAGTAACTTCCGCCTGCCGAATTCAATGACAAAGCTTCGGTCGGCTCGGGGCTATAGCGGAAGACACCTACGCAAAGTGCCACGCAGTGGGACCGAACCCGAAACCATGTAGCTAGGAAGCAAGCTCCCTAACCACATGAACATGGATGCTAAATGATAACAATGATGTATATGTGTATGTGGATATATATTTTTATAAATACAAGGTGTCCATAAATTATCTTTACAACTTCCACACTTCAAATTGTATAAAGGTAATTTATGGGCACCCTATTATGTGCATGTATGTATACATATCTATGTGTATGTGCATGCATGTGTGTGGTGTGTGTGTGTGTACGTGCAGGTGTTGCAAGTATGGATAAACGGATAAATAGTAATAAAGGTGGAATATAATCTAAGGTAAACTCTGACCATATCACCAGTGACAGGGGCTTCCGGTGGTGCTATACGTAGTCCACGACTGAGAATACCGACCCAGTTAGTAAGACGAGATCCATGCCATAACAACATTCTAGAAAATAAAGAACACAAAACACTTACAGAATGTAGAATGAACAACAACAACAACAACAATAAACAATTTGAAAAGAGATTTTAATCATTGAAATGTGGTTATGTTTTTTAGTTGAAATCCTGTCTAATTTGATAAAATAAGTCCCTGCTATTTACTGTGTCTGTAACTATATGTGAGGTTTGGATGATGTCGTAGGCCTGTAATACTCAGTGACAGGTGTCCATCATTGTCGTTGTTTACTGTCTGTTTTCCATGCTGGCATGGGTTGGACAGTTTGACAAGAACTGGGTCGCTGGGTAGTTGTCGAGTCTCCAAACTGCCTGTTGTCACATGGTTTCTATAACCGGATAGTGGAGGTGCAATGGCCCAGTGGTTAGGGCAGCGGACTCGTAGTCATAGGATCGCGGTTTCGATTCCCAGACTGGGCGTTGTGAGTGTTTATTGAGCGAAAACACCTAAAGCTCCACGAGCCTCCGGCAGGGGATGGTGGTGATCCCTGCTGTACTCTTTCACCACAACTTTCTCTCACTCTTACTTCCTGTTTCTGTTGTACCTGTATTTCAAAGGGCCGGCCTTGTCACTCTCTGTGTCACGCTGAATATCCCCGAGAACTACGTTAAGGGTGCACGTGTCTGTGGAGTGCTCAGCCACTTACACGTTAATTTCACGAGCAGGCTGTTCCGTTGATTTGGATCAACCGGAACCCTCGTCGTCGTAACCGACGGAGTGCTTCCATAACCGGATGCCCTGCCTAACACCAACCACTTTACAGAGTGTGCTGGGAGCTTTTAACCACTTAGTTGAAAACAGGTCTATACAGATAGTGACCTTCAACCCAGTATATTACTAAACACACACACGCATTATTTAACCACTGTTCAGCAACATTTTTTCGCTGTGAAATCACTTACAGCCTCATGAGATAATTCACCTGATTATGGACGTTTATAGGATGTTAAAATTGTTGTTGTTTACCCAAATTAAGGAAAACTGTGATGAAAGGTAATGCAACCATGAACATCCTGTCATTTCCTCAGACACAGCATCTAATGAGCTGTTATCATAAGGGAGGAGGTTAGAATTTGAGGAAGATTTCATTGCTATTTTTAGTGAGCAAGTCATACCCTAAAGTGAATGCAAAAATGGACAACTGCAAACAGCAACTAGAAATATGCAGTCAGTAAACTAAGGTCAAAAATGAGTGACAATAGCAATTCTTATTCAGGTCACTGCCTGGAATCGAACTTGGAATCTTGGGGTTAGTAGCCAGTGCTCTTAACCACTACGCCATATGCCCGTGGGAAATTATGGAGTGAATTTTAGGGCTTTTAAATCTAATATTTTCCTATCCTTCCTTAATATTGGTTCCCATATGCTATTTGTATCGGCATTCGGTCTGCGTAGGAGGTTGTTGTGTCCTAGCATATGTGCTGCTTCTTTTAGTTTTAGCAATTCTGTCTGGGTTATTGGGAATGGTGGGGGAAGGGTGGGATTCTGGCCTAAAACTTAGTCACTGGAGTGAGTTTATCAATATTAACTTTTTTCCCCACCACACATCCTCCTGTGACACACCCAGACATATATATTTGATAATATTTTATACACTTAACACTTATAAGCGAACACCATGTAATGACTAAAGAAAATAGTCTAATGTTTCCCTGGGCATGGATTCACTGAAGCTCCGGCGTCTGGCGACGGACTTGGTAAAAACACCCACAAAGTTATCAACCACCTCACCAACAACAACACTGAACACCTTTTAGATCTTCATGTATCTAACACCCGTGGACATGCCTACAAAGTCAGAAAACAACACAGTTCCCATGACTTTCGGAAACATTTTTTCACGTTCAGAGTTGCTGAAGCATGGAATAAACTGCCGGCATCAGTTGTTGATTGCCATGACACTGCATCCTTTAAGGCCCTCATGCTTTCTGAAATCTGCCGAAACTACACCTGATTATATATACACTTTAGATGAGTTGTAGTGCACCTGAGCACTGTACACAATTATTATTATTATTTATTATTTTATTATTGGGGCATATAAGTCCTTGACGGAAAAAAAGTAAGGTTTCCATTACAGAATTGTAAAAATCAACATTACTTACCAAAAACCATCATAGAAAACGCACACACACACATATATATAAAGAAAAACAGCACAAGTCAAAAGGATGTACACAGCAAATGTATGAGGTTGATTCTCAGTTTAAGATGGACAGAAGAGTGAGTGTGATCTTTTGAGTAAGACTCTTCTTTAGAAAGAGGAAAGGTCTGGAGAGAAGGAAGTGAATAGTCTGAGAAAAAGCATGGATGCTGTTACATGGTTTAATTATACAGTTGGGTCCACTGATGGCTGGTGATGGAGTTTTAACTCCTGGCCCTGCAGTTAACAATCCAGGACCTTAGCAACACGACCAGTTCGCTCTCTAAATACACATGCATATAATATACGCTGACGCGCATACAGTGTTGGTGACAATGTGGAGAAGAACTCAATACAGGTGTAAAGTATAGTAGCTTATTTAAGCTGGCCCAGTGGCACAGTCTGACTTGTCTAAAGAAGTGGCCACATGCTGTTGACACTCCAGAGTAACAGGCCACCAGTTTAAATAAACCACATGTGTGTGCGTGCATGCGCATAGCTGCACACACACACACACACACCACAGTATAAATATAATGGTGTCAGTGGTAGTAGTAATAGTGGTAGTGATAGTAATAGTAGTAGTAGTGGTGGTGGTAATAATAGTAGTAGTGGTGGTGGTGATAGTACTAGTGGTTGTGATGGTGATAGTAGTAGTAGTATTACCTGTTCCCATAATCAATGAACTTGCTGTGTTCAGCCATTTTCGTGCAGCCGTACACTTCGAGGAGCTGCATTCGATAACTGTTGTGGGTGACAGCATGAGTGTTTTGGAGGTAGTTGCTCACAAGCTGCAAAATACAGGCAACAAATCAGTTTAGGCCATTTACTTAGTTACCATGACAACATCTAGACACAGAGTATTTAAAAAAAAATTTTTACGCTGTGTGGTAAGTAGCTTGTTTACCAACAACGTGGTTCCAGGGTTCAGTCCCACTGCGTGGCACCTTGGGCAAGTATCTTCTACTATAGCCCCGGGCCGACCAAAGCCTTGTGAGTGGATTTGGTAGATGGAAACTGAAAGAAGCCCGTCGTATGTATGTATGTATATATATATATATATATATATATATATACACGTGTGTGTGTTTGTCCCCCTAGCATTGCTTGACAACCGATGCTGGTGTGTTTATGCCCCCGTTACTTAGCGGTTCGGCAAAAGAGACCGATAGAATAAGTACTGGGCTTACAGAAGAATAAGTCCCGGGGTCAAGTTGCTCGATTAAAGGCGGTGCTCCAGCATGGCCGCAGTCAAATGACTGAAACAAGTAAAAGAGTAAAGAGAGGCAGATGCGTCTTTGCCCACACACACCTCTCCCACCCACATCTTCACAGCCAAGGAAGGAAGGGTCCAGGGTCCAAATCTGACAGGACATAACCAGATGATCCTTTATTTTTGGCTTGTTTCAGTCATGATTGAGGCCATGCTGGGGCACCACCTTGAAGGGTTTAGTTGAACAAATCATTCCCAGTATTTATTTTTTAAAGTCTAGCACTTATCATTTTGGGCTATTTTGCCAAACTGCTAGTTATGAGGATATAAACAAACCATCACCAGTTGTCAAGCAGTGGTGGGGAACAAGTGCTCTCACACACAATGGATTTCTTTCAGTTTCTGTTGACCAAATCCATTTTCAAGGCTAGAGACCAGTGCTACTCAAAGTGGTGGTCCATGGACCTGTGCCGTTTAGCGAGCCATCAGCTGCCGGTACACAGTGAGTTTTCAGAACAGAAAGAAATATTATCAAATGCTTATGTAATATTGTACTATTTGTTTACAAAATAAATATAAGATAAAAAAAATTATGTAGAACATAAACAAAAAAGAAACTGAAACACATTTGGTGTCGACATTATCTTGGGTAGAAGAAAGCTACTCAGAATTACAAAATGATTGATAATCAAGTAATGTGTGCAGTTCCATACAAAAATTCTGTATAGAATATTAGCCAATAACTCATTTTCTATGGAAATGTTTGAGCAAATTTTAGATAATTTTATATTTTGTTGAATTTATCTGTAACTTGATTGACTCAAACAAAAGTCATGCAACAAATTTAGTTAAGGACCTTTTGTTAAATTCTGCTCCAAAAATCACATTAATATATTGATAAATAAAAAGTTGGGATTGTTTTATGAAACCAATCTAAATTCATAATTATTTTAGAATCTAATTGAAACACACAGAGGGTAAATTTTGGTTAGAAATATGATAACAGAAGGGTTAATGATTATGATTTTAAAAATCCTCCAATCATCTTAGGATGAGCTGTAAGATGCCTTACCTTGAAATCCGGATGATCTGAAGAGATGGGTAAGAGCTCGCATTCCAGAGATTTGTAAGTCTTGTCGATGGGGTTTTCTGACATGTCCCCTTGTTTCAGGATATTGATGGCAATCTCTATATCTCCTAAGGCCTGTGAAAATAAAAAAGTAAAAAGTTTAAGAGCATGCAAAGAAATAGTGTTGCTGATAATGATGTAGGTGGTGACTGTTATGATGTTGACATATGATGGCTGTATGGCAACAGGTTCAATCCTGCTGCTTGTATCTTGGACAAATAGATTCTACACTAGCATCAGGTTGATCAGTGCCTTGGGAATGAAGTTTGGTAAATGGAAACGATGGAAAAATTCATTATCTAATTCTTCATCATTATCATGGTTTTTCATGTCCACTCTTCCATACTTGCACGGGCCAAAGAGAGTCTAATGCAGCATATTTTCTATGGCTGGATGTCCAAACCGATGCCAACCCCTTTCTTGTTGTCAAGTAAATATTCCTCACCATGGCCAAATATGCTTTCCATAAACACAGTGGCACTTGTTGACACCCATCACACACTTTCAAGACAAGGGCACAGCAACAAACACAAACACATTCATGCGCACATACATACATCTATATCCATATGCAGGTGTGGCTGTGTGGTGAGAAGCTTAACTTCCCAACCACATGGTTCCAGGTTCAGTCCTACTGTATGGCACCTTAGGCAAGTGTCTTCTTTTGTAGCCTTAGGCCACCAAAACTTTGTGAAACTGAAAGCCTGTCATAAATATGTATGCATGTACATATGTGTGTGTGTGTGTGTGTGTGTGTGTCTTTGTGTTTGTCAACACTGCTTGACAACCGGTGATGGTGTGTTTACATCCCCATAACTTGGCAGTTTGTCAAAAGAGGCCGATTGAATAAGTACTAGGCTTCAAAAGTTAATAAGTCCTAGGGCGATTTGTTCAACTAAAACTGTTTAAGGTGGTGCCCCAGCATGGCTACAGTCAAATGACTAAAACAAGTAAAAAATAAAAGATATACGCACATACTCAAAACGGGCTTCTTACAGTTTTCATGTACCAGATCCACTCACAAAGCTTTGGTAAGCCCAGGCCTATAGCACAAGATCCTTGCCCAAGATTTCATGCCATGAAGCTGAACTTGTGTGTCAGAATCAGTTTTTCATTTTTCCTATTTATTCTTTTACTTGTTTCAGTCATTTGACAGCGACCAAGCTGGAGCACTGCCTTTAGTCAGGCAAATCAATCCCAGGACTTATTCTTTGTATGTAAGCCTAGTACTTATTGTATCGGTCTCTTTTGCTGAACTGCTAAGGCATGAGGACATAAACACACCAGCACTGGTTGTCAAGCGATGTTGGGGGGAAACACACATAAATATATATATGATGGGCTTCTTTCAGTTTCCGTCTACCAAATCCACTCACAAGGCTTTGGTCGGCCCGAGGCTATAGTAGAAGACACTTGCCCAAGGTGCCACGCAGTGGGACTGAATCCGGAATCATGTGGTTGGTAAGCAAGCTACTTACCACACAGCCACTCCTGCACCTATATTTAACATTTATTTAATATTTCAACAACAAAGGAATAAAAAAATGTTTCCTACCTCGAGTAACTGGATCTTTTCTTTCACTGTCTGCTCATCACGGATTACAGGGGGTTTTCTCATGCTGGACAGACATCAACACAACAGAATGAATGAGACAGATGGTTTCCATGGATAAATTCATTTACAACACATCAAATACAAAAGGAGAAAAACATAAATTCCATCTTCAAAGCAAGACAAGTGCAAGAGTGGAAATTTATTCAATTATATAGGCGCAGGAGTGGCTGTGTGGTAAGTAGCTTGCTAACCAACCACATGGTTCCGGGTTCAGTCCCACTGCGTGGCACCTTGGGCAAGTGTCTTCTGCTATAGCCCCGGGCCGACCAATGCCTTGTGAGTGGATTTGGTAGACGGAAACTGAAAGAAGCCTGTCATATATATGTATATATATGTGTATGTGTATGTGTTTGTCCCCCTAGCATTGCTTGAAAACCGATGCTGGTGTGTTTACGTCCCCGTCACTTAGCGGTTCGGCAAAAGAGACCGATTGAATAAGTACTGGGCTTACAAAGAATAAGTCCCGGGGTCGAGTTGCTCGATTAAAGGCGGTGCTCCAGCATGGCCGCAGTCAAATGACTGAAACAAGTAAAATTGTAAAGAGTAACTAAGTTGGGAAGAAGGAATGGTAGGTTCTCTGCAGGATAATTGAGAACACTGTCACCAGAGAAGTGAGAGACATGGTTGGAGACCCCAAGAGAAAAAGCGCTTCTGGGATACACTCAAAGCCTCACTGAAGAGCTTTGGGATCAACCACGATATCTGGGAAATGCAAGCACAAGACTGTCTACCCTGCCTGGGTAGTTTAACTGCTATTTCTAGAAGATTGAATAACCACATAAAAGCTTTGAAAAATTCTATACCTACCCAAAAGTGTGTGGAATTCTTGTGTAAAACTCATCGCACGCTGAAGACAAGCTAGCACCGAAGTTCTTCTTTTCTATACAGGCAGCAATTTTTTTCAAAGCTTGGTAACCAGCTTGGATCTGTTTCACCGTTAAACGACCTAGAAAAGTTTAATTAAACAGACTAATTGTAAAGCTTCACATTCAAAGCAGGGTTTTTATTTACTAATTATTCTTTCACAGACAGTTTTATCTTTTAGGTAAATGGTTCTCAACTGGGGTCAATATAAAATTTTAGGGGTTTCACACCAGCAAAATAGTAAATTGGGTAAACACAGAAGTATATTAAGGGTTCATGAAAATATTTTGTTTTAGATGTACGGGGGGGGGGGGGGGTTGAAAAGTTCCTGGCTTTAAGGATATTGCAAAAAGCATGGTTGGAGGCCCAACCTTCTGAGTTATTTTACAGGGCTTAAAAAAATTGAAGGACCACTGCAGTAAGCGTGTGAATCTGAGAGGGGAATATGTTGAATTGTGTGCAGACCATTCACCGATTGAACAATTGGCTGATTGGACAATAAGTCGACATGTGGAAGTATCGATAATAATAATAATAATAATAATAATAATAATTGTGTACAGTGCTCAGGTGCACTACAACTCATCTAAAGTGTATATATAATCAGGTGTAGTTTCGGCGGATTTCGGAAAGCATGAGGGCCTTAAAGGATGCAGTGTCATGGCAGTCAACAACTGACGCAGGCAGTTTGTTCCATGCTTCAGCAACTCTGAGCGTGAAAAAATGTTTCCGAAAGTCATGGGAGCTGTGTTGTTTTCTGACTTTGTAGGCATGTCCACGTGTGTTAGACACATGGAGATCAAAAAGGTGTTCAGTGTTGTTGTTGGTGAGGTGGTTGATAACTTTGTGGGCGTTTACCAAGTCCGTCGCCAGATGCCGGAGCTTCATGGAGTTCATCAAAACGGAACAAGGAGGAGGAAAGCTTCTACACAAAGGTACGCCTATATTATTGATAGAACCAGCAAATTGTCCACTCGGTCAATTGTCCTGTCTAAGTTGCCTGTCGACCAACTGTCTGTCTACCTTATTGAATAAAATCATAATTAATTGATTCTCCTGTATCTTCTTTTACCCAAAGCCAGGAACTTTTTAGTGGAAAGCACTCATGGCTAATAAGTGTACATGTTATGTGTGTAGTTTGGGTTCTAATGGGATGGACAACCAAATGAAAACCATTGTTATTGTTTACGTGTTTATTGCTTTACATGATACACGGACGACGACATTCAGCGTAGTAATACATTATATACTTTACACACAGTTGTACTGTTCACTAACAAAATAGTGCCAAGAGTGGGGATGTAGTTTGGCATACACAAACACATAGATATGAATGTGCAACATCTACTATTAGAAATTCTTCGAACAGAGAAATATTCAATTCTCTGTCTGAAGAATTTCTAATAGTAGATATCTTACTTGTTTTCTATTGCATGTACAATTTTGTGATTCCCATAAGCAAATGAAATATGTGTAATTGTGAATGATACCAAAACATTTTCCAATCTCCTGTTATGATATAATTACTCTG
Source organism: Octopus sinensis (assembly GCF_006345805.1). Taxonomy (NCBI): domain Eukaryota; kingdom Metazoa; phylum Mollusca; class Cephalopoda; order Octopoda; family Octopodidae; genus Octopus; species Octopus sinensis. The sequence continues at coordinate 8,721,585 of NC_043020.1, forward strand.
TAAGTAATTTTCAACTGTTATGTGTACCTCACATGAATAAGACATCTACATGTGGAATTGGAATAAGCTGATGTGCTTCAAGAGGACCTTAATTTTAACCCTACCTATGAATACACACACAGACACACACATTTACACAGCAACACAAATACATCAACAACCCTAACTTACCCAGTGGAGCTTTCTGTGCATCGTATTTCATTTCAATGACTGTTTCTTTCATCGAATCAATGTCAGATATTAACTTTATCAATTTCTGCAACAGAACATGGATAATGTAGCTTATAGCCAGAACATGGATAAAGTAGCTTATAGACAGAACATGGATGAAGTAGCTTATAGCCAGAACACGGATGAAGTAGCTTATAACCAGAACATGGATGAAGTAGCTTATAGCCAGAACATGGATGAAGTAGCTTATAGCCAGAATATGGATAAAGTAGCTTATAGCCAGAATATGGATAAAGTAGCTTATAGCCAGAACATGGATGAAGTAGCTTATAGCCAGAACATGTATAATGTTGCTTATAGACAGAACATGGATAAAGTCGCTTATAGCCAGAACATGGATGAAGTAGCTTATAGCCAGAACATGTATAAAGTAGCTAATAGACAGAACATGGATAAAGTAACATAACACAGTGACAGGACATAGTGTTGCTTATAGTATAAGAGTAGAGAGAACAACATTGTTTGTGGTGAGAGAGAGAGAGAGAAGGGGAGGGGGGACTTCCAGAAGCAAAGTGAAACTTACTTGCAGAGAGGGTTCAAGTTTGGAGTCAGGAATTTTGCTGACACTTTCTTTCTTCGTCTTATTCCCATCAACATCATCTTTTCCCTAACAAAAATAAAAAAAAACACATCATTTATCATGTCTGTCTACTTAATTGCTGCCACCACTACCATCATCATCGTTGTTGTCTGTCTATTTTCCATGCTAAGCTGGATTGGTCATCATGGACTGAATCAATTCTTCATGGAATCTGCATCTCCCAAAGCCTGGTGCTTAGACATGTCTAAACACCAGGCTTTGGGAGATGCAGCTTGTTTTATATACACATACATGGTTGAAGATGGAGAAATGGTGTTAAATCACTTGAAGCATTTGAACAGCATCAAAACACACATACACACACACACACACATATATATATATATATATATATATATATATATATATATATATACACACACGTGTTATGACATTGTTCATATATACATATATCTATTTCTTTACTACCCACATGCATGGCTCTATGTATGCAAGAATTTTTTATATATGTAAAAATTAGATACAAACGGGTGTGTATATACTGGAATGCATGTAACATACATGAGTTTTGTATGCGTGTGTATATGTTGATGTGTGTAAATGTCTATATACATGTTTAATAAATGTCTATATACTTGTTTAAGATAAGCACCCACTACACTCATCGAGTGGTTGGCGTTAGGAAGGGCATCCAGCCGTAGAAACACTGCCAGATCTGACTGGGCCTGATGAAGCCTTCTGGCTTCACAGACCCCAGTTGAACCGTCCAACCCATGCTAGCATGGAAAACGGACGCTAAACGATGATGATGATGATGTGTATATATCTTCACACATATCATATATATTCTTCTACTACTAAGCACTGACCTGTCCTCTAAGCAACCTAACCTATATTCCCAAATTCTTCATTCCACCTTTTTACTACCCCCCTCTCATGACCAACTCATGTCAGTATGACAGACAGACATTTGATAACGGTGATCATAATGAGCACCTGTGTGTGTGTGGGGGGGGGGGGAAGGCATGTGGCCAAGTGGTTAGAGTCTTGCATCCACAATTGCTGGGTCATGGGTTCAATTTCCAAACTGAGCAGCATGTTATGATTCTGAGCAAAGCAATTCATTTCATGTTCATCCAGTCTCCTCAGCTGTAAATAGGTCACCCTCGATGGACTGGCATCCCCTCCAGGGGGAATGGTGTTGGCCTGCTCACCTAGTCAGCAGACTGGCATCAGTTTGAAAGCTAAAGTGATGCAAAATGCATTGTGACCAGTAATGTTTAACATCTGACAGTCTGGTCAATACTGATATACATACATGTGTCTCCTTTTGCTCTGCTTATTCCATATTCCAATTCTGAAAGAAGTATCTTTGAAACTAGTTCTTTAATATCCAATGGCTATGAGGGGTCCACTAAAATAGAATAATAATCAAAGGAGTCCTGGCTTAGATGAATATCTTAACAATGCATTGTTTTACAGTTGGATGCCTTCCCTGTCAATAACCTTTACCTTTTTTCAAATTAGGGCTCTCTTATTTTGCCTTTCTTTAGCGGCACAAAGCCAGTGGGTGATTTGTTAACAGAAGACATAACAATATCACTGTTTGTGGCAAGCAGTTTTTGGAGAAGCACTAGTGTAAACCAACACATACACCCAGGTGTGTGTATATATATATATATATATATATATATATATATATATATATAAATGTAACCACATGTGACTTGTTGGCAATTTTTTTTTCCCCTCTGTCTTCCTTTTCTATTGGACTTCCCTCTGTTTCTGAAGAGCTTTGCTCGAAACATTAAACCACCTTTCTTTCCTTCCTTGAGCGTCTGCTAATACTTTGTGTACCATGTCCTCACATTGTATTTTTTTTTGGTTTGTTCTTCGTTTTTTATGATTTAAACATATATGTATGTATGTATATCAGGGCGTGTGATGAAAAAGCTTTGATAAAGAAACTAAAATAATAATAATAATGATAAAGCCGAAGACCAAATATATAGTGTGAATTTAATTGGCAAAATATGGCCATCACCAAATATAACAATGTCTTTCAAAATTCCTCTTTTGTTATTCACACATAAACTTGTGGAGGGTGAACTGTGTAAAACATTTAAGAAAGAAACTAACCTGTTTCTTGCAACAGACACATTTAAATCAAAACTTTAAAAGGGACATTTAAAATACTACTGCAGATCCCTTATTTACTATTTTGCTAGTGTGGACCCCCAGGGGTTATGTGGATCCCAGTTGTGAAAAGCACTAAGTGGGTGCCACAAATAAAGAATGGGAAAACGGATATAAGAACAAATAAGCAGAAACTTTATCTGAACACCTGTAATTAATGGCTCAGTGTGATGAGAGGAATCTGAGGCAATCATCAGTTGTTAATTAAAATATACCTGAGTGCTGTAATCCATCTGAATCAGATCATATTTTCCTGAGACTTTTTTAAATTTGTGTCGTTCACTCCAATCGTTTTTTGTCTTATCTTGAAATCTGGAAGGAAAGGAACCAAAATGAGATGCTCGACCGTGCAGGAACGAATGAAGCACAACAGAAGAAGTACTTAATATAAAATGTGTTATAAAACACGAAGAACAAAAAAAAAAAAAGGCAATGCGAGGACGTGGTGCACAAAGTATTAGCAGACACTCAAGGAAGGAAAGAAAGGTGGTTTAACATTTCGAGCCAAAGCTCTTCTTCAGAAACAGAGGGATGACCAATAGAAAAGGAAGACGGAGGGGAAAAAAAAAATTGCCAACAAGTCACAGTAGTTACATTTATTTTTTTATATATATATATATATATATATATATAGGTGCAGGAGTGGCTGTGTGGTAAGTATCTTGCTAACCAACCACATGGTTTCGGGTTCAGTCCCACTGAGTGGCATCTTGGGCAAGTGTCTTCTGCTATAGCCCCGGGCCGACAAATGCCTTGTGAGTGGATTTGGTAGACGGAAACTGAAAGAAGCCTGTCGTATATATGTATATACATATATATGTATGTGTGTGTGTGTTTGTGTGTTTGACCCCCTAGCATTGCTTGACAACCGATGCTGGTGTGTTTACGTCCCCGTCACTTAGCGGTTCGGCAAAAGAGAACGATAGAATAAGTACTGGGCTTACAAAGATTAAGTCCCAGGGTCGATTTGCTCGACTAAAGGCGGTGCTCCAGCATGGCCGCAGTCAAATGACTGAAACAAGTAAAAGAGTATGTATATATATATATATATATATATTACACAGGCATGGGTGTATGTGTTGGTTTACACAAGTGCTTCTCCAAAAACTGCTTGCCACAAACAGTGATATTGTCATGTCTTCTGTTAACAAATCATCCACTGAATGAACGAATGAAGCACAACAGAAGAAGTACTTAATATAGATGTGTTATAGACGAAAGAACAGCCATGTGGTAAGAAGTTTGTTTTGCAACCACATGGTTTCTGGTTCAGTCCCACTGTGTGGCACCTCAGGCAAGTGTCTGCTACTACAGACCCAGCATGACCAAGTCCTTGAGTGAATTTGGTAATGGAGACTAAAAGAAGCCTGTCGCACACAGTTACATGTTGCTGCCATGTATAAAGCACTCAGTACACTCGATAAAGTCGTTGGCATCAGAAAGGGTATCCAACCATAGAAAACATGTTAACCCTTTTGTTACTAACCCGGCTCTGGCTCTGAGTACGAATGTCTTGTTTTCATAAGTTTTGAATTAAAATCTTCCACCAAACCTTAGTCACAATTTATGTTCCTGACATTAGCTTAATGATAACTAAGTAATTTTACTAAATTCTTTGTTATAGTTAAAGTAATTGAAAGAAACACAGAGCATCTCAAAAATAAATACGCTAACGAAAGGGTTAAATCAGACAGAACTCATTAAATATTGAAACACCTTTGTGACTTTTGGCCCACCCTGCATAACCAATTTATTGATCATAAATTTTAACAACCCTAAAGGGTTAAAGGAAGTGACCCCAAAAGGGGCAATTATTACATAGTAGGAGTCTTCACGAACCTATATTATTGTTAGCAGGAGTATTGTTCCATTTGTAGGAATATTCAGAAAGGTGTCAAGAGCAAGTTATGTTAGGAACAGAGAATTCACAAAAGGTGTCGTGCGTTAACGATGACCTTGTCGTTAAAGTATTGTACTCAAGGCCACAAGATCATGGGTTCATTTCCCAGATCAGGCAGTCCATTGTGTTCTTAAGTAAATGCAAGGCATGAGTGTGGCCGAGCGGTTTGGGTATTTGGCCCACGATCTTAAAATCATTAGTTTGATTCCTGGCAGCACATTGGACCCTTGAGCAAGACACTTTATTTCACATTGCTCCATTCTACTCAGCTGGCAAAAATGAGTTGTACATGTATTTCAAAGGATCCAGCCTTGTCACATTTTGAGTCACACTGAATCTCTCTGAGAACTACGTTAAGGGATTGCGAGTCTATGGAGTGCTCAGCCATTTGAATGTTAATTTCATGAGCAAGGCTGTTCCGTTGATCAAATCAAATGGAACTCTTGCCATCTGTAATTGGCAGAGTGCCAGTTATTTCACATTGCTTCAGACCACTTGACTAGCGAAAATACGAGTTACGCACTGGGGTCGATATAATCGACTTAATACCTATGTCTGTCCTTGTTTGTCCCCTCTGTGTTTAGCCCCTTGTGGGTAATAAAGAAATAGGTGGTTTCGGTCTGCATACTTTCACTGTTACCATAGCAACAGATCCAATACTTTTTGATCAGACATCATATTCACAAAGGCGTGTCGTCATGTCAGCAAGATTATCCACAAAAAGAATGCTGTTATGCTACTTATTCAGAAAAGATATTTTCTTCAGAGAGGGGAGTATTCACAATGGTGTGTTGCTATTGTTATGTGTAGTTTGGGTTCTAATGGGATAGACAACCAAATGAAAGCCATTGTTATTGTTTACGTGTTTATTTACTATTCACGTTACACGGACTCGACATTCAGCGTAGTAATACATTATATACTTTACACACAGTTTGTACTATTCACTAACAAAATAGTGCCAAGAGTGGGGATGCACGTATACACATAGATATGAATGTGTAACAGCTATGTTACCAAATGTAATCCTGACGCTAAATGTTTTCTCCAAAGGCGGAGTATTCACAAAAGATGTGCGATTAACAGAAGAAGCTGATGTTTGAAGTGTGATGGGTTACTTACTTTTTGGTGAAGACATCGATGGCATAGTTTAAGTCTAAGGCACAGTCTATAAGATTGGTCTGGCCCTTGTATCCAACACGGCCCCATCGCAGCCACACGTAGTAGTGATGACTGTTGTCTTGTTGCAAAAGTTGAATCAAATAGAACTTGTTGTTGTTGTTGAGTGCATTGGTCTACAGAAAAAAGAGGGATGTATATTGAACTGCATGGATGTATAAGACATATACATACATACAAGAGGGAGTCAAAAAGTGATGCCATTTTGTTTAGGACAGGTATAATTACCAACACAGGAACATGTATCACACATCAAAATGAAGCTGGTCCTCTGTGGATCACATCCCTACTTCTCAACATAGTCACCGTTTCTCTCAAGAGCAATGTTCCAACTTCGAATGAGAGCAAGTATCCCTGCCCCGTAAAATTCTGTTGACTGTTCTTTGAGCCACTTCACTTCCTCGTCACTGGACTATCATCTCTTCGGCCCCATGAAAGAGGGTTTGAGAGGCAAACACTATTCCAGTGATGAGGAAGTGAAAACTGCAGTGAAGAAGTGGCTCAAAGAACAGTTAACAGAATTTTACGGGGCAGGGATACATGCTCTCATTTGAAAGTGGAACATTGCTATGGAGAGAAACGGTGACTATGTTGAGAGGTAGGGATGTGATCCACAGAGGACCAGCTTCATTTTGATGCATGATACATGTTCCTGTGTTGGTAATTATACCTGTCCTAAACAAAATGGCATTACTTTTTGACTCACCCTCGTATATTAAATATATATTATTATTATATACAATCACATATACCATACATACATATGCATCACCATTCAAATGCACGTAAAAGCACCATCCGTTCGTGTCCGTTGCCAGCCTCGCCTGGTCCCCGTGCCGGTGGCACGTAAAAGCACCATCCGTTTGTGACCGTTTGCCAGCTCCGTCTGGCACCTGTGCGGGTGGCACGTAAAGAGCACCCACTACACTCGCAGAGTGGTTGGCGTTAGGAAGGGCATCCAGCCGTAGAAACATTGCCAGAATAGACTGGGCCTGGTGCAGCCTTCTGGCTTCACAGACCCCAGTTGAACCGTCCAACCCATGCTAGCATGGAAAGCGGATGCTAAATGATGATGAAGTGTGGCTGATGCATGTACTGCCTGACTAGCACCCATGCCGGTGGCATGTAAAAAGCACCATTCGAGCATGGCCAATGCCAGTGCCATCTGACTGGCTCTCATGCTGGTGGCACATAAAAAGCATTATTCGAGCATGGCTGATGCCAGTGCCACCTGACTGGCTCCCGTGCCGGTGGCACATAAAAGGCATCCACTACACTCTCGGAGTGGTTTGTGCTAGGAAGGGCATCCAGCTGTAGAAACCTTACCAAATCAGACACTAGAAGCTGGTGCAGCTTCCCAGTTCTCACTCAAACTGTCCAATCCATGCCAGCATGGAAAGTGGACATTAAACAATAACGTTGATGATGATTAATGACACAAACACATACCATTACAGGCATACCTTGGCTTATATCAGTATTGACCCATGGTCTTGGGACACACATTCTTTGTGCACACACTCCCACCTTCCAGATCAAACTGCAGTCTTATTGGTGGTTGTTATTTCTAGCATAAAATACAAACAAGAGAACTTTGAACCCTACCTGGTTAAGCATGCAGTCCCAGACATCATTTCCTTGGGTATAAACATGGACACGACCCAATAAAGAACACTCATCGTCTACTGGCGCCATTCCTCTGACTACCACTGTCTTGACTGGAATATAAATTAACCATTTATTATGAGCCATCTCAAAAATCGTTTGAACTCAGAATGTAAAGATTGTGCAACATATCACATTTTTCCAATGCTTTAATGATTCTGTCAATCCACCACATGGTATCTAAACATTTTAATTTAAGCAAGAATCCTTTGAATGAGAATGGAGAAAAAAAAAAGTGTCTCAAAGAATGCATACAGTTCTTGAGAAGGCCAATGCTTGATATAAATCTTGCACTGTTTTGGTTGCAGAATCTTTCAATATCATTTTATATCACTAGAATCTATTTAGATGAACACATGGAAACTGGAAAAACAAAAACAAGAAAAGCCCCAAATCCTTCCATTTAACTTTGTGTATAGACAAAGTAAAGGGAAAATAGGTCACATCTTTTAATGTACAGATTGATAAGCTTCTTTTTCACTGGTTGAAGTAAAGGATTTCTCAAAGTGCACTGATTTGACCAGTGTTAACGACAACTCTGGTTTGGTTCCAGTTCAATAAGTGATATGTTACAGAATATTCTAAAGTGAAAAATATGTTTAAAAACTGGGTCAAGGTTGGGCAGTCCATGGGTCTTATATTTAACATCCCTGCTGTACATGGTAGTTCAACAGTCTAGAAATAGCAGCCACTTTTCCTTCAAATCAGGTCCTACAATTCAGTCTTCTAGATCCTTAAAAGGCAAGATGGTCATAGTTGGAATGTCTTCCATCATAGGTCTCAGAGTTCAGGTTTATGTAACAACACCAGACACACATCATGAAAAAGGGTTAGCTGGATCAGGGTTGGTCTGGACTACACACAATCCTTCCCACCCCTCAGGTTGTGTTAATGGAACAAGCCACAAGTACTTGGTATTTAGAAAGGATATGAAGTTGAGGGGAGAAGAGTTAACCCTCTCGCATTTCAAGCTGCCATATCCAGACACAATATTCTACCTGTTGTAAGTTCAAACTGGTCGGATCTGGACTTTCTCACCAACCCTACAATGCCATTCTGAAAATAACCAATCATAGCGTTTAACCCTTTTGTTACTGTATCTATTTTGAGATGCTCTGTGTTTCTTTCAATTACTTTAAATATGATAAAGAATTTAGTAAAATAACTTAGTTATCATTCAGCTAGAGTTAGGAACATAAATTGTGACTAAGGTTTGGTGGAAGATTTTTATTCAAAACTTATGAAAACAAGACATTTGTACTCAGAGCCAGTTTCAGCCGGGTTGGTAATGAAAGGGTTAAACTCTCAAAGCTACAAGATAATTCATGATTAATTCAAGACATGTAAATACAGAAATAACTGACTCTCCATTGGTTATGACGACGAGTGTCCCAGTTGATCCAATCAACGGAACAGCCTTCTTGTGAAATTAATGTAGTTCACAGGATGATTCAGAATATGAAATGGTTGGCCCCTTTGTAATTACAGGTACAACTCATTTTTCACAGCTGAGTGGACTGCAGCAACATGAAATAAAGTGTCTTGCTCAAGGACACAACACGCTGCCAGGAATTGAACTCACGATCTTATGCTCCTGAGCCGAATACCCTAACCACTAAGCCACGTGCTTCCACTTGAATAAAGAAGCAACGACAAAGGTAATCTGGAGCCAAAGAGTTTAAAGGGAGACTACTCACTTTTCTTCTTGTCTTCATTGCTGTGACCATTCTCTTCAGGACATTCCTTCTTCACTTTGTCAGCAGACTGAGCGCATGGCTTACCACTTTTCTTCCGATTCGTCGTCGTCGCCTGCGACTGTGTTGCATTCGTCTTACGACCATTCCGATTGCTGGTGGTGCTGCTACTACTAGTACTGCTATTACAAGAGGTGTCTACTGTGTCGTCTGAAGTTGACGATGAATCTCCACCTGTGGAATGAAAGAGACAAATGTTATTCTTTCACTGGTTTCAATTAGCAAGCTGGGACCATGCCAGGGACCTCCAGCATGTGTGTGTGATACAGAAAGAGTTATTAATAAGGGATTATCAATTTGGACAAAACACTTCTTAAGCTCCTAATACAAATACACTAGGCTAACAAAAAGGTTTCAAATTAGTATAGAACTCCAGATAATTCTAAGGCAAAATCCAATTTTGAAGTCCATCCTTAGTAAACTTGATAAATCCACTCCCCAGTTAATATGGTATATTTTCATAGAGTGGCACACAAGAAAATGCATAAATAAAAGGCTTTACATATTCATTTATTTGTGCATATACACATATATACACACACTATATTTGCTGGCATATAAGATGTACCACCTACTTTACAAGTATATTTTGTGGAGAAAAAATTTAATAAGTTTCATCATACACTTGGTATGGCATCAGGAATACAAGAATAAAAACTGCATTTTATACACTGGCATATATGGTATATGTATCAACTGACCAAGGTTGGTAAATAACAATTTTCTTCTGAAGAGCTGGTGTTCAACATGATTAAGCAATGTTTACATAATGACTGCTACACAACATAGTAACATTTGCAAGTGAAACACATGTAAAGATTATATAACTTATATAATAATAACAAAATGACAAAACTAAATTACCAGTTTTATTCTGCTGTCAGATATATATCTTTTATCTTTTTTCTAGGATACAGAAAGCATGGCAGACTATTTTCTCAGATGAACGATGCACACACACACGCACACAAAAACACATTCAGTTCTGACATATCACCTCCACGGATGTTCCCTGTTTCTATTACTAGCAACTCGTAGCAGTTGTCAACAATTACATGTAGTGAAGAATATTGTATACCAATGGCAAATGCAAGTATAGTATATAAATTATTTTAATTATGAATCGATGTCATTTATTTGTATACTCCAAAGGCATCCACAAGCCAGTCGCATTTGCTCACCTTAACACATACTGATACACACCTAACCCATTCCTTTACTACCCACAAGGGGCTAAACACAGAGAGGACAAACAAGGACAGACAAACGGATCAAGTCGATTATATCGACCCCAGTGCGTAACTGGTACTTATTTAATCGAGCTCGAAAGGATGAAAGGCAAAGTCGACCTCGGCGGAATTTGAACTCAGAACGTAAAGACGGACGAAATACTGTTACGCATTTCACCCGGTGTGCTAACGGTTCTGCGAGCTCGCCGCCTTATATCACACCTAACCACTACAGGTTCATTAGTCCTGGGTGAGGCCAGGTTAAAGGACACTTTGCAACTCAATGCTTTCTATACTCATTTGTTAAACACTTTACGGTGTATGCTGGGTGCACCCCACACTAGCGAGGTTGTCTTGCTCACCAGTCACTGGTGATTAATCATTTGAGGTGCTTGCTTAAGGACTTTTCAATCCTGTCATTGCTTTTTCCTGAGTCCTGGAAGATCTGAGTTTTATTTCATCTTTTATTTTCTTTGTTTTTGATTCATTTTCTAGTGAGGGGAGACGGGACTTGAACTCGGAGCATGCAAATCTGAAAGAGTCCATGGGGCATCTCAACTAATGCAAAACAGTGGTTGGCTTTAGGAAAAGTATCTAGCTATAGAGACCCTGTCAAAGCAGACACTGGAGTTCGATGAAATTTTTGGACCATCAGACCCTGTTAAATCTTGGAGTGTATTTACGGACCCCAGAAAAATAAAAGGATAAAGTCAACCATGGCTAGATTTGAACCAGGAATGCAAGAAACTGAAATAACCCAAGGCACTCTACCCAATGAAAAGAAAAAAAAAGGTGGGGTTAGTTACAGCTGGAATACCCTTGACCATAAGTCTGCTAGGTCAGGGTTAGGGTTATAAAAGTTTTTAATTATTTCCTTGTCCTGCGTATCACATCTGATGACCCACCAGACATATTTCCCTGGTATCCATGCATGATACATGATACACACCGCCAATTTCTTTCAACCCCCCCAGAATATTTTGGGACTTCTGAAAAGAAAGTTTTATAAAATGTTCAGAACATGAAACAAGGAATAACTAAAAGTCTGATGAAACAAACATGGATGTTTAGGACAAAATTTGTCAAAATACTTTGGGCAGGCAAATGGTTAAGTGGACATACTTTTAATTCTTTGCACTGACGAGATGACATTGTCCACTTCGTTTGACTGCTTCAGCGTCTGAAGGTCAATTAGGAATGATTGATTACTTGTTACAATGTCTACTGTTGGCACCGACTTCCTGAAAGCCTTCTCCAATGCCAGACTGGATGGTATACAGTACGTTTGCCATGTTCCATTTTTAGCCTGCCACTGCCACGAGTAGTATTCTTGAAAGTAAAGAAACAAAATATAAGAACATGTAAATAACAGAAATAAGAAAAAAATACAGGAGCCAAAATACCATTTAGTGCCATCTTGCTTGAGACTAACTTTGGTTTTATAATAAACTAGCAGTATCGCCTGGCGTTGCTCGGGTTTGTAAGGGAAATAACTATATAAGCATTTTTAGAGAGTTATAGCCAAAAAATAGCAAAATAAAATGCATTAAAAATGGAAAAAAAATGGTAAATTTTTTTTTAAATCGTTGACTCATCGTAGACATTTTTAGAGAGTTACTTCCCTTATATAATAGCGAAAAAATGCATTAAAATGGAAAAAAATGATGGTAAATTTTTTTTTAATCGTAGACTCATCGTAGACGTGCGCTAATGCCCAGGAGGGCTCGATATGAATCACGACTATAAGATACCCGCTTTTGGTTACACTGCACCGCAAAATGTGGGAGTAGTTAGGAATCTAAATCGTAGGAGACAGACACACAACTTCACTTTTATATATAAAGATTAAATCTTTCCACCAAAATATCATGTTAATTTTATGTTCTAAATTCCAGCTTAATAACGACAAAGTTATTTTACTAATTTCTTTATTATTTTCAAAATTAAGCAAAACAAAGAAATTTCAATAGAAATTTGGTAACAAAAAGAATTAAAGGGATCTAAATTAAACTTCCTTCAAGACTTCATGTTAATTTATGTTACAAGCACCAGCACTTCCTAAATTCTTCAAAATTACAACAGAGGCAATGTATTTCAACAGAAACATGTTAAAAAAAAAGAGTTAAATTGATGTAAATGAAAAGCTTCCATCAAAATTCCATGTTAATTTATATTCCAAACACCATCTTAATAATAACAAAGTTATTTTACTAAATTCTTCATTATTTTCAAAATTAATTTAAATGAAGGCGCGTAGCTGTTGCCAGCGCCGCCCCGACTGGCCTCCGTGCCAGTGGCACGTAAAAGCACCATCCGTTTGTGTCCGTTGCCAGCCTCGCCTGGCCCCGTGCCGGTAGCACGTAAAAAGCACCATCCGATCGTGGCCGTTTGCCAGCTCCATCTGGCACCTGTGCGGGTGTCACGTAAAAAGCACCCACTACACTCGCAGAGTGGTTGGCGTTAGGAAGGGCATCCAGCTGTAGAAACACTGCCAGATCAGACTGGAGCCTGGTGCAGCCCCTGGCTTCCCAGACCCTGGTCGAACCGTCTAACCCATGCTAGCGCGGAAAACGGACGTTAAACGATGATGATGATGAAGTCTGTATTTCAACAGAAATATGATGTCAAAAGGATTAAGATGTTTGTGTCTGTGTAACTACAACACGAGACCAGATACATGTGCAGTGCTGTAGATCAGTTTTGAAGAATATCAGCAACTAATCAGATCTTTGATTCTTCAAGAAAAAGTCTGGTTTTTGGAGAACAAGTTTGATAATGATATATATGCGTGAGGTTTATATCAATACAAAGTTGCTATGAAAGATTATCAGGGACATATCTGTAACCCCACCTGACACATAGGATGGTGCTTGATTAGTGTCTATATAAATGGAGTTTCCGTGTGTGAGTGAGGATAGGAGTAGAGTATACCTGTATGTTTAATGTACATGCGATGTGAGTGTATCTTTATTTTTTACTTGCTTCAGTCATCAGCCTGTAGCCATACTGGAGCATTGCCTTGACAGATTTAGGGAAACTAATTGACCCTGGTGCTTTTTCTATCAGTCTCTTTTGCTGAACTGCTAAGTTACAATGGTTGTCAAGCTATGGTGGTGAATAAACACAAACATAGAGAGATACAAGGGGCTTCTTTCAGTTTCTGCTTACTAAATCCACTCACAAGGCTTTGGTCAGCCTAAGGCTACAGTAAAAGACACTTGCCAACAGTGCCACACAGAGGGACTGAACCTGGAACCAAATGTTTTGCCAAATAGTCATGCTAAGAGGTACACACACACACACAAAATAGGATAAGAGAGTCAAGAATATACAAAACGTATTGGTTTGAGGTTAAGGTTATAAACTGACCTTTATTTTTGTCATCCTGGAAACAACAGCGAATCCGTCCCTCACGGACTGGTTTGTTTGCCGTCTTCTGAGTGAGGTGGTCTAACGATATCAGCAGCTTTCGTCCTGAGTTATCTGTGATTTCAACCTGTGGATGATTATAATGAAGACAGTAGTTCTACAGATATAAAAAGATAAGCACAGGTGTGGCTAAGAAGACTGGTTTCCAACCATATGGTTTCAGGTTCAGTCCCTCCGTGCAACACCTTAGACAATTTTTTTTTTACTACAACTCCCAGGCTGGATAAAGCCTTGTGAGTAGTTTGATAGGTAGAAATTAAAAGGAGTCAACCATGTGTTTGTGTGTGTGTCCGTCCGTCCGTCCGTCCTTGTCTTGACATTGTGTGATGCTTGTAAACATGTTTGGTCATGAGGAAATATTACTTTGCTTGGAAACAGGTGAGGATTGGTGACAAGAAGGGCATCAGGTTGGGGAGAACCTGCATCTGTGAATCCCATCCAACCCATGCAGGCATGGAAAAGTGGATGTTAAAATAATAACGACGATATATAATTAAATATTTAATGTATGCGTGTAAATAAGTTGTTTACTCTCTATCCAACTTCTGATAATGGTGTGCTTGTGTTTGTGTGTGTGTTAGTGTCTCTTTGTCTTGATATTTTGTGATAGTTGTAAATGAGTGTCACTGTCATACAAGCAGTGTCGTTCATTTCTAGTATTTTGTGGAAACATGTTTGGTCAAGAGGAAATATTACTTTGCTTAGAAACAGATAAGGGTTGGCAACGGGAAGGGCATCCAGCCGTAGAAAATCTATCTCAATAAACATCGTCTGACCCAAGCAAGCATGGAAAAATGGACATTAAAAGGATGAGATGGATGGATGGATGGAAGCACTCCGTCGGTTACGACGACGAGAGTTCCGGTTGATCCGATCAACAGAACAGCCTGCTCGTGAAATTAACGTGTAAGTGGCTGAGCACTCCACAGACACGTGTACCCTTAACGTAGTTCTCGGGGATATTCAGCGTGACACAGAGAGTGACAAGGCCGGCCCTTTGAAATACAGGTACAACAGAAACAGGAAGTAAGAGTGAGAGAAAGTTGTGGTGAAAGAGTACAGCAGGGATCACCACCATCCCCTGCCGGAGCCTCGTGGAACTTTTTAGGTGTTTTCGCTCAATAAACACTCACAACGCCCGGTCTGGGAATCGAAACGGCGATCCTACGACCGCGAGTCCGCTGCCCTAACCACTGGGCCATTGCGCCTCCACTGAAATGGATGGATAATTAGATAAATAGAGAGAAGTAGACAGACAGACAGACAGATAGATAGATAGAACACTTGATGAAAGACTTGCTGAGAGTCAACATGGAAGTACCAAAAACGTAAAAAGCAAACAAGCTTACTTCAGTGTCGCCACCATTGTAGCGGTCAGTCAACTGTTCAGAAATACTGTCGGAATGAGGCAACCATTTGCCAGAATCTTCATAATCCCACCTTACTATGAATCCATCAATCTCAGGTAACATATCCACAGGAATGAATGTTGTTTTGGCTCGTTTAATTGAAGTTCCATTGCTGTTACTGGAATTTGCTGGATAAAAGAAATGAAAAAAAGAAACAACATTTTTAATCAAAGACATTTTTTAAAAATAATGGATTCAAGTAGCTTGCTTACCAACCACATGGTTCCAGGTTCAGTCCCACTGCGTGGCACATTGGGCAAGTGTCTTCTGCTATAGCCCCGGGCCGACCAATGCCTTGTGAGTGGATTTGGTAGACGGAAACTGAAAGAAGCCTGTCGTATATATGTATATATATATATATATGTATGTGTATATGTTTGTGTGTCTGTCTTTGCCCCCCTAGCATTGCTTGACAACCGATGCTGGTGTGTTTACGTCCCCGTCACTTAGCGGTTCGGCAAAAGAGACCGATAGAATAAGTACTGGTCGATTTGCTCGACTAAAGGCGGTGTTTCAGCATGGCCGCAGTCAAATGACTGAAACAAGTAAAAGAGTAATAGTTTGTTGGGTTTTTTAAAAACCTTTTTCTATTGATTTCAGTCGTCCAACTGCAGCATAGTTTATGTTGTTATACCAAATATTACATTAATTAGTCCTGTGTTCATATTTAACCCTTTAGCATTTAAACCGGCCATATCCGGCCAAAAGTATTCTGCCTGTTTTATGTTCAAACTGGCCAGATCTGGTCTCTCACACCAACCCTACAATATCATTTTAAAAATTAACAGCTACCTCATCAAAATCTCATAGCTACAAGATAATCATGATTAGTTCAAAACAATGTGGATAAAGAAGGATTAATTTTGGCAGAATAATGCGAACACTAAAGGGTTAAGTTAAGTTAATTTTTTGGCTCAAAAAGCAAAAAGCAAGGCCATGTAGGGGGACATGGAGTTTATGAACAGGGAGGGTGTTCATGCAAAGAGTTCAGGCCATTTCTGGTCAAGAGAGACTTTGAACCGAGCGGTTGTCGGCATCTTGGTTCAGTTCTTATATTGAGTTATGTCCCTTTAATGACACAAACATTGATTTTTCTGAGTAGTGTGATACTCAAATCTCAAGACAAATTGAGTTAATACAAGACAGGAATGATCAAAAGCGTTCCAAATGTGACCATCTAGTATTTTTTTAAGAAACCAGAACTGTTTTTCTTTTTCAAATAAGTATAAACAAAAGCATTCCAACGTTGACCACCTCTATTGAGAAGACATGATCACCAGTAATATACTCTTTACTCTTTTACTTGTTTCAGTCATTTGACTGCGGCCATGCTGGAGCACCGCCTTTAGTCGAGCAACTCGACCCCGGGACTTATTCTTTGTAAGCCCAGTACTTATTCTATCGGTCTCTTTTGCCGAACCGCTAAGTGACGGGGACGTACACACACACCAGCATCGGTTGTCAAGCAATGCTAGGGGGACAAATATAGACACACAAACATATACACACACACACTTATATATATATACATATATACGACAGGCTACTTTCAGTTTCCGTCTACCAAATCCACTCACAAGGCATCGGTCGGCCCGGGGCTATAACAGAAGACACTTGCCCAAGATGCCACGCAGTGGGACTGAACCCGGAACCATGTGGTTGGTTAGCAAGCTACTTACCACACAGCCACTCCTGCGCCTATGTTCAGTCTCAGATCAGTCTTGAAGAAGAAAAGGTAGAGTTGGTAGTGGGGTTACAAAGAACATTTCTTTGTTCTGTGTTCAATTCCATTAAATATCCAAAGAATGGATTTTTGGTGGAGTGGAACCAAATACAAAGAAATCATTCCTCATACCTATTCTTGACCAAAATCACCGACAGAGAACATTATGGCAGGTACTTCATTCCAAGAATGTCAGAGGGATGGACAACAGTCTGCCCCGGGCGAAATGCGTAGTCGTATTTCGCCTGCCGTTACGTTCTGAGTTCAAATTCCGCCGAGGTCGACTTTGCCTTTCATCCTTTCGGGGTCGATAAATTAAGTACCAGTTACGCACTGGGGTCGATGGAATCAACTTAATCTGTTTGTCATTGTTTGTCCCCTCTGTGTTTAGCCCCTTGTGGGTAGTAAAGAAATACATATAAACTAGCTTGGAGGTGATGGTAAATATATTGATGGCATTGAGATATCACCCTCATCATTTAACATCAATTTTCCATGCAGGTATGGGTTGGACGGTTTAACAAGGTCCAATGAGCCACAGAGGTGCATCAGGCTCTGATGTCCGCCTTGGCATGATTTCTACACTTGGATGCACTTCCTAATGCTGACCACTCTACAGAATGTACTGGGTACTTTTTTTTTCTTTTTGTGATACCGGAACCAGTGTGGTCACCAAAGAATTTGTGGGGCAAAATAAAGAAAAGGAAAAGTTCGCTTTGATTGAGTGGAAAGTGTATTTGAAGGAAGGTGGGAGTGGGGGGGGGAGGTATGTAAAAGACATTTTAGAGAACCTGATGATGAAAGTATTTATATCCAATCTACAGAATCTCTCAGAAACAGAGCTAAAAAGATTCCTCAGAATCCAAGTGAGAATCAACCAACTACTTCAACTCTGGAAACATTTACACGAAAATAGAATGAAGTAGCAAGAATTTCCAAGTGTTCTTAAGCAGGGTAACAGAATTGTGTATTGGGATTCTTCATCATCAGGTACCAACTATTCTTGGCATTTTGAATATTGTGGATCACCACATATAAGAAGCATTGGTGCTGGTACCACATAAAAAAGGACCGGTGCTGGTACAACATAAAAAAGGAACAGTGCTGGTGCCACATTAAAAGGACCGGTGCTGTGCCATGTAAAAATTGTTGGTACAGGTGTCATGTAAAGCATGCTGGTGCCACATAAAAGCACTGGTGCCATGTACAAAGCACTAGTACCACATAAAAAGTGCTGGTGCTATAAAAAAAAACACCCAGTACACTGTTTAAAGTGGGTGGTGTTAGGAAGGGCATCCAGCCATAGAAACCATGCCAAATCAGAAAACTGATGTGGCCCCTGGCCATGCCGGCTCCTGTCAAGCCGTCCAACCCATGCCAGCATGGAAAATGGATATTAAATGATGATTACGATGACTCTTGGTCTTACTCAGGCTGTCCTTATCCACTCACCCTCATCATACTTTTGACTTCTACTTTTCTATGTTTGCATGGCTCAGACGAGAGTTTTTCTAGGGCCAGATAACCCTTTCGATCTTCAATCTCCAATTGTTTCCAAGCAAGTTAATCCTCTCTCAATTTATTGAACAACAAACAGCTCAGATAAGTTTACACAGAGAACAGGAAGCAAACAACACGAGACGAACAGGTTTTTTTTGTTTACAGAAGTTGCACAACATGTCAAGACATGTCAAATACGCTTGCACAGTCGAGAGACTAACAAAGCCATTGTTTCCATCCATGACACAATGAAATACAAGCTCTCACTCACGATCTTTCATTCTTTTGCCTGTTTCAGTCATTTGACTATGGCCATGCTGGAGCATTGCCATTGAAGGGTTTTAGCCAAACTTTTTAAAAACCTGGTACTTTGCCTGGACTACTAAGTTACGGGTACGAAAACAAACCAACACTGGTTGTCAGGTGATGGTGGAGGGCTAACACAAAGACCCTTATCTCTCTCCCTCTATTATTCTTTTAGCTTCTCATCAACTGGCTCAAAGCCCCCTCCCTCAATACTACCCCCCACTCCACCTCCGCTCAAGGGGAATTTCTTTTTCTTATCTTACAAATTACTTGGTGACTCCTACTGGTGTTGGTACCACAAGAAAAGCACCCAACACAGTAAAGTAGTTGGTGTTAGAAAGGGGTTTCTAACCATAGAAATCATGACAAAACAGACAATAGGGCTTGACACAGCCCTCTGGCTTGCCAGCTTTTGTGAAACTCATCCAACCCATGCCAGCATAGAATATGGACATTAAATAATTATGGTGATGACTGTGGTAAGAAGCTTGCTTTCCAACCACATGGTTCCAGGTTCACTTCTGCTGGGTGGCACCTCAGGCAAGTGTCTTCTGCTATAGCCTCAGGCTGACCAAAGCCTTATGTATGGATTTGGTAGGCGGAAACTGAAAGAAGCCCATTATGTGTGTGTGTACCTACATATTATATATATATATAATATATATATATATAATGTATTTATGTGTGTGTGTTTGTGTAGCCCCGCCCGCCATCACTTGATAACCGATGCTGGTGTGGTTATGTCACCATAACTTAGTAGTTCAGCAGAAAAGACCAATAGAATAAGCACCAGGATTACAAAGAATAAGTCTAAGAGTCAACAACTTCAACTAAAAGGAGGTGCTCCAGTATGACCACAGTCAAATGACTGAAACAAGTAAAAGCCTATCATATATATATATATATATATATATATATCTGCATGTGTGTGTGTGTGCGTTTGTCCACCACTGCTTGACAACCGGTGTTGGTGTGTTTACGTCCCTGTAACTTAGTGGTTCCACAAGAGAGACTGATAGAATGACAGGCTTAAAAAAATAAGTAGTGGAATTGATTCATTCGATTAAAAATTCTTCAGGGGCAGTGTTCCAGCATGGCCACAGTCAAATGACTGAAACAAGACACACACACACACATTATAGGGGCTGAAGAGGCTACGGAAATAGCTGAAACTGAACCTTAAGTCTAAGGAATTCCCGAGTCGGTGTTTTTGGGTGAATGCAGTCCCTATGAGCACATGTGTATACATTTATGTGCTTTTCCTACAGCATTAGAACATTTTAGCTCTTATTTCTAGCAATGTGGGTGATTTGATGCTTTTAGTGGCAGTTATAGTTTCCCTTTACGATAACACATTGAGCGTGGCTGTTTATATTAATTTATATATATATATATATATATATATAGGCGCAGGAGTGGCTGTGTGGTAAGTAGCTTGCTAACCAACCACATGGTTCCGGGTTCAGTCCCACTGCGTTGCATCTTGGACAAGTGTCTTCTGCTATAGCCCCGGGCCGACCAATGCCTTGTGAGTGGATTTGGTAGACGGAAACTGAAAGCCTGTCGTATATATGTATATATATATATGTATGTGTGTGTTTGTGTGTCTGTGTTTGTGCCCCCAACATCGCTTGACAACTGATGCTGGTGTGTTTAAGTCCCCGTCACTTAGCGGTTCGGCAAAAGAGACCGATAGAATAAGTACTGGGCTTACAAAAAGAATAAGTCCCGGGGTCGATTTGCTCAACCAAAGGCGGTGCTCCAGCATGGCCGCAGTCAAATGACTGAAACAAGTAAAAGAGTATATATATATTATATATATATATATATATACACAACAGGCTCCTCTCAGTTTCCATCTATAAAATCCATTCACATGGCTTTGGTTTCTCAGGTGTTATAGTAGAAGACACTTGCCAAAGATGCCATACGGTGGGATTGAATCCATGTGGTTAGGAGCAGAAATTCTTGACCACCCATCCATACCTAAGCCTATAACTGCATTTAAAAATCGAATTCTTTGCCCTGAGGTATCAACCACTCTTGGCCATTGCAAGCCCACAGATCACCATCTCAAGCTTTTCTGGTGCCAACCTTTAGATATACACAATCTTCAAAATTCTTTCAATTCTCTGTGTGGTAAGTAGCTTGCTTACTAACCACATGGTTCCAGGTTCAGTCCCACTGCGTGGCACCTTGGGCAAGTGTCTTCTACTATAGCCTCGGGCCAACCAAAGCCTTGTGAGTGGATTTGGTAGACGGAAACTGAAAGAAGCCCGTCATATATATATATGCATGTGTGTGTTTGTGTGTCTGTGTTTGTCCCCCTAGCATTGCTTGACAACCGATGCTGGTGTGTTTATGTCCCCGTTACTTAATGGTTCGGCAAAAGAGAATAAGTGCAGGGCTTACAAAAGAATAAGTCCCGGGGTCGAGTTGCTCGATTAAAGGCGGTGCTCCAGCATGGCCGCAGTCAAATGACTGAAACAAGTAAAAGAGAAAAGAGAAAGAGAGAGTTCTTAATATTCTCATAGACTCATGCTCACCATATTATCTTGAGAGATTGTTCTGGTACCCCATCGTGATCATCTTTGTCTTCTTCCTACTTGTTCCCACCCAGTTACATTATGTGGGGGTGGCCATGTATCTCCTCTTATAGTAAGACATCTGTGCCTGTCCCTCTATCACACTTTAGCCTCTCAACACCCAGCACAAAGCCACTGCCCTCTCTACTACACCACCCCATCAACTGACGGTCTTTCTTTGTCTTTCTAGCTACTCCCATCCAACACATGTAACACAGGGTGGCCATGTAACTCCTCTTATAGTAAGACACCTCTGCCTAAACCCCCAATCATACTTTAGCCTCTACACCTAGCATAAACCTACTTCCTCCTCCCTCCACACACAGTTGTGAGGGCATTTTCCTGTCCTTTTTCTGTCTTACAAGTTACTTGGTGACTTCACTGGTGCTGGTGGCTAAAAAAAAAATGCATTCACCACACACTGAAGGGGTCGGCATTAGGAAGGACATCCAGGCAGAGAAACCATCCAAAGCTGATCTTGGGGGGGCTCAGCACAGCAAAGACCTACCGGATCTTCACAAACCTATTTCTTTATTACCCACAAGGGGCTAAACACAGAGCGGACAAACAAGGACAGACATAGGTATTAAGTCGATTCCATCGACCTCAGTGCGTAACTGGTACTTAATTTATCGACCCCGAAAGGATGAAAGGCAAAGTCGACCTCGGAGGAATTTGAACTCACAACGTAACGGCAGACAAAATACCGCTAAGCATTTCGCCCGGCGTGCTAACGTTTCTGCCAGCTCGCCGCCTTCTTGCATCTTCACAAACCGTCCAACCCATACAAGTAGGAGAGCTGCATAAAAAAGTACTGAGCTCTAATTGTGGAAGGAACCTGTGGAAGGGGTAGACCCAGGAAGACATGGGTTGAAGTGGTGAGAAAGCAGCTTTGGATGCTGAACCTCACTGAGGAAATGACAAGGGACCAGGAGTTGCAGCGATCTGCTGTACTTGAGAAAAAACACACCAAGCCAAGTAGACACACTGCCTTCATATAAATACAGGCTTGTCCTTTACAGGTGCCGGTGCCACTTAAAAATGTACTCATACTGGCATTGCATAAACGCACCCGTACCAGTGGCACATAAAAGGTACCCAGCACACTCAGTAAATTGATTGGCGTTAAAAAGGGTATCCAAACATAGAAACCATGGCACAACAGACAACTGGTGTCTGGTCAGCTCCTGTCATCAAACTGCCCAATGCTTGCCAGCATGGAAAAAGGATGTTAAATGACGATGATAAACTATATTCACTTTGAATTATGTTGCGATAATATGTATGAAATTGTCTCAGGTTTGGTTTGTAATTCATCTGCAATAAATTTAAATTTGAAACCATTAAATAAAATAAAAATCCAAGGTATGGTTGTGTGGTAAGAAGCTTGCTTACCTATTTCTTTACTACTCACAAGGGGCTAAACATAGAGGGGACAAACAAGGACAGACATAGGTATTAAGTCGATTACATCGACCCCAGTGCGTAACTGGTACTTAATTTATCGACCCCGAAAGGATGAAAGGCAAAGTCGATCTCAGCGGAATTTGAACTCAGAACGTAGCGCCAGACGAAATACCTATTTCTTTACTACCCACAAGGGGCTAAACATAGAGGGGACAAACAAGGACAGACATAGGTATTAAGTCGATTACATCGACCCCAGTGCGTAACTGGTACTTAATTTATCGACCCCGAAAGGATGAAAGGCAAAGTCGACCTCGGCGGAATTTGAACTCACAACGTAGCGCCAGACGAAATACCGCTAAGCATTTCGCCCGGCGTGCTAACGTTTCTGCCAGCTCACCGCCTTAAGAAGCTTGCTTACCAACCACATGATCCCACGTTCAGTCCCACTGCGTGGCACCTTGGGCATGTGTCTTCTATAGCCTTGGGCCGACCAAAGCCCTGTGAGTGAATTTGGTACACGGAAAGTGAAAGTAGCCTGGACACTACTAATGTACAGAGGTCACGATATGAAGGGGAGGGTTGGTTTTAGGGTGGGTCAGGGTGTCATTACATGTCCACATAGCGTACAGTTAAAATGCTTTGTACGTAACCCCTGTATTTAAGTAGTACCGAAGCCTGTCTATATACATATATGTGTGAGGTGTTTCCAACTCACCACCACCACTTGACAACCGGTATTGTGTTTTTGTTCACCGTAACTTAGCGTTTCGGCAAAAGAGACCAATAGAATAAGAACTAAGCTTAAGAAACAAGCCCTGGGATCGATTTATTATACTAAAAACCCTTTAAGGCGGTACTCCAGCATGGCCACAGTCAAAACGACTGAAACAAGTAAAAGAATTAAATAGAAACGGCCAGTGATCTTAACGTTGTCCTCGATCAGAACTGATTTGTGGCTAAATTCTTGGTTAATTCTTTCAGACGGGTGGTCAGGGTTGGAACGCTTCAAATCATAACTTTATCTCGATCTGACATGACCTGGGACTAAACGTAAGAGCCGTAGTTTGTTTCGAAACAATGAATACAACATATCTAATTAACGAAAAAGCAAACACCAAAATGAATTGGACTACGAAAATATTTATTTTTATAATTCTGATCAAAACCGTCCCGAAAGATTACCGCATATATTTTATATACAGCAACGAATTTGGTACACGAAATTCATTTTAATAAAAGTCATCAACCACTTTGGTCGTTTAATTGCTTCTAGTCTAACAAATAAGCCGCCAGACATTATACATACATACATGCATACCACATATATATATATAATAATAAATCTCAACTAATTACTAACGCCGAAAGTGCCCAGACTGAATGATTATATATGCACGTATCACAACACTCCACGCTGTTTTCGCGCCGGTATATATATATATACACGAAAAGGGTGACGAAGAACAAAACCTGTGTGTGTGTGTGTACACATACATACACACATATATATACACACACACACACACACACATATATATACATACAGACATATATACACACACACACACATATATACATACAGACATATATATATACACACACACATATATACATACAGACATATATATACACACACCACACACATATATATATATACACTCACACACACAGATATATATATATATATATATACACACACACACAGATATATATATATATAATATATATATATATATATATACACACACACACTCATATATATATATACACACACACACATATATATATATATATATACACACACACACACTCATATATATACACACACACACACACACATATATACACACACACATATATATACACACACACATATATATACACACACACACACACACACACACACATATATATATATAGATAGATACACCTCACACACAAAGAGTGTGTATATAAACCTATAAGTTTTTGTGTGTGTGAACTTTATATTAATAGATGTGTGTGTTAATGTTTGTTTTTATGTTCAGTTGTAACAATTAATTTTACATTAATAAAATGCGTTACTCTACACTTTTGTAGAGCAAAAATTTATTATTCTTCAACAACATTATTGACAGTGACTTCGAAATTTCGGCGGACTGTGTTTATATATATATATATATATATATATATATATAGATATGTGTGTGTGTATCAACGATTTAGCAATAAATTGAAAGGACACTTGCATACTTTTATTTGTCTTTTTTTGTTTTAGTTAGAATATTAATTTTTATAGGATGAACGTTCATAGTGACTTCGAAGTTCCATTAGGTTGCCAAGTCAAAAGTTGGAAGTCACTGTAAATTCATTGTAAATGCTAACAAATAAACACACACGTAGATGTGAATATTATATATATGTAAATGTATACACATCTGTTTGTGTGTGTATGTATGTATATATATATATATATATATATATATATATATACATGTATGTATATATATGTATATATATATATACATACATGTATAAATATATATACATACATGTATAAATATATATACATACATGTATATATATATACATACATGTATATATATATATACATACATGTATATATATATACATACATGTATATATATATACATACATAAATATATATATACATACATAAATATATATATACATACATAAATATAATATACATGTATGTATGTATGTATGTATGTATGTATGTATGTATGTATGTATGTATGTATGTATGTATATTAATCAGCCGAAATTGCGAAGATGATCTGGTTCTTGACTGATGACTGAGAGCTTCGAAAGTCCCGTCTGTGTGTTTTTTTTTGCCGTCTTCAAAATGTTTCATCACGTTCTTGTCCCCGTTTGTGTTTTTTTTTAACGTTTACCTAT
>NC_043020.1:8752642-8767642 GCF_006345805.1 Octopus sinensis
GAAACTGAAAGAAGCCTGTCGTATTATATGTATATATATGTATGTGTGTTTGTTTGTGTGTCTGTGTTTGTCCCCCTAGCATTGCTTGACAACCGATGCTGGTGTGTTTACGTCCCCGTTACTTAGCGGTTCGGCAAAAAGAGACCGTTAGAATAAGTACTGGGCTTACAAAAAGAATAAGTCCCGGGGTCGAGTTGCTCGATTAAAGGCGGTGCTCCTGCATGGCCCCAGTCAAATGACTGAAACAAGTAAAAGAGTATATAGAACCTGAAACATAAAAACGTCAATTAATAAAAAATATAAACTTTTACAAGTCAGAATAAACCTAAAGCAATGTTTCCTGTTGATATACATTTATGAATTTGTTTTGTAAAATTTCTGATGTGAAATCGTGTCTTGGAACAGATATTGTTATATTTTGGGATGGTCAATCCTTTTATTTTTTTCCTGCCAAATAAATATAGTGTGTGTGTGTTTATTTGGCAAAACAGGAAAAAAGAAAAAGGACCATCCTGAACTATAACAATATATGTATGTATATATATATGTGTGTGTGTGTGTGTGTGTGTGTGTGTGTGTGTGTGTGTGGAGGTGCAATGGCCCAGTGGTTAGGGCAGTTGGCAGAAACGTTAGCACGCCGGGCGAAATGCTTAGCGGTATTTTGTCTGCCGCTATGTTCTGAGTTCAAATTCTGCTGAGGTCGACTTTGCCTTTCATCCTTTCGGGGTCGATTAAATAAGTACCAGTTATGCACTGGGGTCGATGTAATCGACTTAGTCTGTTTGTCTGTCCTTGTTTGTTCTCTCTGTGTTTAGCCCCTTGTGGGTAGTAAAGAAATAGGTTATGGCAGTGGACTTGTGGTTATAGGATCATGGTTTCGATTCCTAGATTGGACGTTGTGAGTGTTGATTGAGCGAAAACACCTAAAGCTTCACAAGGCTCCTGCAGGGGATGGTGGCGAGCCCTGCTGTACTCTTTCACCACAACTTTCGCTCACACTTTCTTCCTGTTTCTGTTGTACCTGTATTTCAAAGGGCCAGCCTTGTCACACTCTGTGTCATGCTGAATCTCCCCCAAGAATTACGTTAAGGGTACACGTGTCTGTGGAGTGCTCAGCTACTTGTACATTAATTTCACAATCAGGCTGTTCTGTTGATTGTATCAACTGGAACCCTCATCATCGTAACTGACAGAGTGCCACGAATTCCATGTATTTGTGCTTCGCACTTCTTTGTTGTACACGTTTCATGACGTCCTGTGCCCACATATATACTTTTAGATGTAAGTATGTACATATAAGTATGTATATATGCATATATATATTATTTATATTATTATTATTATTATTATATATGATGGGCTTTGTTTAGTTTCTGTCTACCAAATCCCCTGACAAGGCATTGGTCAGCCTGAGGATATTGTGGAAGACACCTGTTCAAGGTGCCCTCCAAAAAGACTGAACCCCAAACCATATGGCTTAGAAGCAAATTTCTTACCAAACAGCCATGAAATGGTCAGTCAATGCCAGTTTAATGTAATTAGAAAAACAAACACTGGTGAACTAATATCGACACAATATTTAAACTGACCACATCCAGCCAAAATATTCTGTCTGTTTTATATTCAAATTGGCCAGATTCAGCCTTTCACATCTGCCCCAGCGAGCTGGCAGAATCCGTAGCAGTGTCATATGAAATTGTCACCCATAATTATAACCCTGTATTGATCTATTGCATTTCAATCTGTTTTAGGATTAGGGTTAGTTAGAGTTAGGGTTAGGGGTGGGGTTAGAGTTAGGGTTAGGGTTAGGGGTGGGGTTAGAGTTAGGGTTAGGTTCTGGGTTAGGGGTGGGGGAAGGGTATCTTTTTTTCTTCGCAAATGTAAATAAACCCAATCTGTTTCTTAAATGAGGGAGATATTCATACAGCACGGAATGTTTTCACCCCAAATGGAGGTCAGCAATTGGTTAAAATTGCCGAAATGCTCGAAATTGAAGTGGAAATATCTTACAAACTATAGAATTTTCTCAATAAAACCAAGAAAAAAACGATGTTTTATAAACACATTCTACCAGTATACGAAGTTTAAAAGTGTTTAGTTAACTAGAAATTGTGTTGACATGTGCCGTTCAAAAGGAAAAGAATCACATACATATATTCTTTAAGTAACTTTTATAATCTCTATATGAGCAGTTATATTAACCAATGGAAAAACGATAATGATATTTCTTTGGCTATACGACATTACGTTATATTTTAAAATAGCTACTTGCTACACTGGGGAAAGTCATTTTCTTTTTGTGTCTTATAATTTAACACCCTCACCGGTAAAATTTCCGCTTATTTCTTATTTTTATTTTTTATTTTAAAAGTAAGAAACAAGTGGAAATTTTACCGGTGAGTGTGTTACATTATAAGGCCCAAAAAGAAAATGACTCTCCCCAGACACAACAGAATTTGATGTTAATATTCGTTTGATAAAGAATCCACCAAATGTTTCAATATTGATTTTTCAACGATAACTTCACAATACTTTATCAAAGGCTTACCACTGAAATTGGTACGACAGATGGATAACTTCTCAAATATTTACTATTATTACGACAAATGATTTTAAGCGGGATGTTAATTCTCTTTCAGCTTTGAGATCTTTTTATTCTTAATGGACTCAAAACGGCAAATAGTTATCCAAGGGAGATTATTCATCGTACTACATGAGAGTTATTTCCCTTATCAATCCGAGCCCATCACGACTAGCTTTATATTTTGCTTTAAACATCTCTATTGAGGCCATACTGGAGCACTACCATCACGTGTTATTTATATGTGTCTGCTGAGTCGAATAGAGGCGTTGCAGTGCCATCCGACCTGCTAGAAATCGCGACCAAATAACTCTCTGAAATCACGCTACTTCTCAAAAAAAAAATTTTTAAATACGAAATGTTAATTTGTAATTTGGAACTTAAAACGTAAATTGATTAATTAATGAACACTACCTGGGGAGAAAAGAAATAAAAATACTGAGGGAAATCAACGAAAAGCAGAAAAATTACAAACAGAAACCATGTCGATGTTTAAAAAATGGGAAATTTAGCGCCAGATTAAGAAAATTATGGTTCATGTATGTATGTGTGTGTGCGCGCGCGCGCGCGCGTGCGTGCGTGCGTGCGTGCGTGCGTGCGTGTGTGTGTGCGTGTGTGCGTGTGTGTGTGTGTGTGTGTGTGTGTGCATGCATGCGTGCTTGTATATGTATATACACATACACACACACACATACACTCACACACACATTTGGCGTTTCTGTGCGGTAAAAAGCTTGTTTCCCAACCACATGGTTCCGGGTTCTGTTCCACTGCGTGACGCATTGGGCAAGTGTTGTCTACTATAGCCACGGGCCGACCAAAGACTTATGAGTAGGTTTGGTAGACAGAAACAGAAAGTGGTTTACCACTATGATTTCGACTTGAATGGCAACTATAATAAAAGTGGATGTTGTACCTGTTTAGCAAAGAGTGGCTATAAGTGGTTCATCATTGAGCAGGCAGATATATATATATATATATATATATTTATATATATATATATTTTGGAAGCACTCCGTCGGTTACGATGACGAGGGTTCCGGTTGATCCGAATCAACGGAACAGCCTGCTCGTGAAATTAACGTGTAAGTGGCTGAGCACTCTTTTGAGAAAGATATGACAATAGTTTTCCTTCATTTTGCTGAACCACTAAGTTATGGGGATGTAAACACACCAACACTGGTTGTCAAGTGGTGGTGGGGGACAGACATACACACATAAATAGACATATGCATGCACACACGCATACACACACACATATATATATGCATACAAGATAGGCTTCTTTCAGTTTCTGACTACCAAATCCACACACAAGACCCAAGGTAGTAGAAAACACTTGCTCGTTCCTTGCATCCTCACCAAGCTTACCCTCATAGCACAGGGTCTACCCTTAGACAGTGGTACTGGTTCATCATTAGGGTATGTCTAGATAGTGGTGAGCCTGTGTGATACATGTTGAGGGACCAACCTTTCTCTGAGTCCTGTCAGCTTTAATAGCAGGACTGTCTTTTGCTGTTTGAGACCCGTAATTGGGTCCCTTGATGGATTCTACCACCCAGGGCCAGATAGGACCTGGAAATAGTGATGCCTAAGGAGTAACTCCCAAATCCCTAAAACTCCTGAACTCCCAAGTTGGAGCCTCACCATCATATGTCATTTAATGCCTTGCCCAGAACATTTATCGATAACACAACTGAGAATAAAACACCGGAAGGGAGCATTCATTGTATTAATCAAACATAAGACAGGATCCCTTGTAGCTAATCCAATGAGTTGTAAGTCTTGAATTAGCCAAGATTATCCCTATAATTAGTAGGTTAGATTACACAATGAAGTTTATTTCATTGACTCTCACTTCTACTCTTATCGACTAATCAATGACTTAATATCAGGTTAATATTAAAGATATGTATGTGTGTGTGTGTGTGTGAGACAGATCGATTTTTATTTAAATAATAATAATAATAATAATGAAATTATTGTATACAGTGCTCAGGTGCACCACAACTTGTCAGAAAGTGCATATAAAGTACATGCAGTAATGTAAAAATGTCTGGAAAGCGAACAATGTATGAGTCAGATACATGCTTGTGTGTGTATGGAGGGGAGAAAATCAGGTGTAGTGTTGGCAAATTTCAGGAAGCATGGAAGTTTTGAAGGATGCAGTGCTCCGACAACTAACAACTGATGCTGGCAGTTTGTTCCATACTTCAGCAACTCTCAGTGTGAAAAAATGTTTCCTGAAGTCATGGGAGCTGTGCTGTTTTCTTTCTTTGTAAACATGTCCACGGGTGTTAGACGGGTGCAGTTTGAAAAGGGGCTCAGAGTTATTGTTTAATCAACTCTCCCCCCTCCTTCTCATTCTCCTCCCCCTACACAGAAGTACCTTGTAGTAAACCATTAATAGACCTAGGTAATTAGCTGGTGGGATAGTGGAGTGGTGGTAGTGGTGGGGATGTCATCATCATCATCGTCAACAACAACAGTAGCACTAAGTTTCCTAACATTTTTCAGTCTTAATCGTTGTAGTTGTAGAGGTAGCAGTAGCAGTGGTTTCTCTTGTGAGTTTAGCAGTAGCAGCAGCAGTAGTAGTGGTGGTAGTTATTGTTTTTACTTAAATGCCTTCCAGCTATGACCATCATGTCTCCTATTTGCAAGGAGCCCAGCATCTCATTATCCTCATGTCCACTTCCAAACCACTTGGATATGATTTAAGGGAGGGTTTGGCTGCTATTTCCACTAGGTCAAGTGACCACATAGAAACACACCCTTTTCACAAGGTTGGCAAGTAGTAGTTGTAGTAGTAGTAGCAGCAGCAGTAGTATCAGCATCAGTAGTGTTAGTAGTAGTGGTGGTAGTAGTAGTAGTAGTAGTAGTAGTGGTGGTGGTGGTGGTGGTGGTAGTAGTAGTGGTGGTGGTAGTAGTAGTAGTAGTAGTAGTAGTAGTAGTAATAGTGGTGGTGGTGGTGGTAGTAGTGGTGGTGGTGGTGGTGGTGGTGGTAGTAGTAGTAGTAGTAGTAGTAGTAGTAGTAGTAGTAGTGGTAGTAGTAGTAGTAATAGTGGTGGTAGTAGTAGTAGTAGTAGTAGTAGTAATAGTGGTGGTAGTAGTAGTAGTAGTAGTAGTGGTGGTGGTGGTGTAGTAGTAGTGGTGGTGGTGGTGGTAGTAGTAGTAGTAGTAGTGGTAGTAGTAGTAGTAATAGTGGTGGTAGTAGTGTAGTAGTAGTAGGAGTGGTAGTAGTAGTAGTAGTAGTATAGTAGTAATAATAGTAGTAGTGGTAGTAGTAGTAGTAGTAGTAGGAGTGGTAGTATGTTCAGTTCCAGATACTTCTTAAAGTGACAAAACAAGCGGAAATCAATGAAAGACTTGAGCCACACAATAGTGGCCAAAGCACAACAAGGCCAGCAGCATTGGTCAAGCTTTCTTTTATTTTGGGGTGAGTTGGAACAGGTTTGGTAGGTTTGTCTTACCACCGTCATCGTCACGTCATCCTCCTCATCATCATCATCATTGAATGCTTGCTTTTCCATGCTCCCATTTTTGTCAAGTGAAATTCACTGAGCCAGGTATTTTCTATAGCCGGGGTGCCCTTCCTGTCACCAACCCTCACCTGTTTCCAATCAAGGTAATATTTACCCCCACCCTGCCACTAAGGGCCAGACACCCTATTCATGGAAGACTGGAAATCAACAACTGACACTCATTTACAACCATCACAATGGATGGGAAGCACTCCGTCAGTTACGACGACGAGGGTTCCGGTCGATCCGAATCAACGGAACAGCCTGCACGTGAAATTAACGTGTAAGTGGCTGAGCACTCCACAGACACGTGTACCCTTAACGTAGTTCTCGGGGATATTCAGTGTGACACAGAGAGTGACAAGGCCGGCCCTTTGAAATACAGGTACAACAGAAACAGGAAGTAAGAGTGAGAAAAAGTTGTGGTGAAAGAGTACAGCAGGGATCACCACCATCCCCTGCCGGAGCCTCGTGGAGCTTTAGGTGTTTTCGCTCAATAAACACTCACAACGCCCGGTCTGGGAATCGAAACCGCGATCCTATGGCCGGCCCTTTGAAATACAGGTACAACAGAAACAGGAAGTAAGAGTGAGAGAAAGTTGTGGTGAAAGAGTACAGCAGGGATCACCACCATCCCCTGCCGGAGCCTTGTGGAGCTTTAGGTGTTTTCGCTCAATAAACACTCACAACGCCCGGTCTGGGAATCGAAACCGCGATCCTACGACCGCGAGTCCGCTGCCCTAACCACTGGGCCATTGCGCCTCCACGACACACACATTATACACATATCATGTATCTTTTATTTGTTTCAGTCATTAGACTGAGGCCATGCTGGGGCACTGCTTTGAAGACTTTTAGCTGAATGAATCTGTCCCAATAATTGTTCTTTTGTTAAGTTAGGTACTTATTCTATCAATCTCTTTTGCTGAACCACTAAGTTATGGGGATGTAAACACACCAACACCGGTTGTCAAGTGGTGGTGGGGGACAGACATACACACATATATATATATATGCATGCAAGATAGGCTTCTTTCAGTTTCTGACTACCAAATCCACACACAAGGCTCAAGGTAGTAGAAAACACTTGCCCAAGGAGTCATGCAGTGGGACTGAACCCAGAACTATGTGGTTGGGAAGCAAGCTTCTTACTACATAGCCATGTCTACATGACAAGCTTCTTTCAGTTATGGGCACATAACAAACACCTGGCCTCCATGCCGGTGGCACGTAAAAAACACGATCCGAGCTTGGCCGTTCACCAGCCTCGTCTGGCACCTGTGTCGGTGGCACATAAGAAAACACCATCCGAGCATGGCCGTTCGCCAGCCTTGTCTGGCGCCTGTGTCGGTGGCACATAAAAAAACACCATCCGAGCATGGCCGTTCGCCAGCCTCGTCTGGCACCTGTGTCGGTGGCACATAAAAAAACACCATCTGAGCATGGCCGTTCGCCAGCCTCGTCTGGCACCTGTGTCGGTGGCACATAAAAAAACACCATCTGAGCATGGCCGTTCGCCAGCCTCGTCTGGCACCTGTGTCGGTGGCACATAAAAAAACACCATCCGAGCTTGGCCGTTCGCCAGCCTTGTCTGGCACCTGTGTCGGTGGCACATAAAAAAACACCATCTGAGCATGGCCGTTCGCCAGCCTCGTCTGGCACCTGTGTCGGTGGCACATAAAAAAACACGATCCGAGCGTGGCCGTTCGCCAGCCTCGTCTGGCACCTGTGTCGGTGGCACATAAAAAAACACCATCCAAGCATGGCCGTTCGCCAGCCTCGTCTGGCACCTGTGTCGGTGGCACATAAAAAACACGATCCGAGCGTGGCCGTTCGCCAGCCTCGTCTGGCACCTGTGTCGGTGGCACATAAAAAAACACCATCCAAGCATGGCCGTTCGCCAGCCTCGTCTGGCACCTGTGTCGGTGGCACATAAAAAAACACCATCCAAGCATGGCCGTTCGCCAGCCTCGTCTGGCACCTGTGTCGGTGGCACATAAAAAACACCATCCGAGCGTGGCCGTTCGCCAGCCTCGTCTGGCACCTGTGTCGGTGGCACATAAAAAAACACCATCCAAGCATGGCCGTTCGCCAGCCTCGTCTGGCACCTGTGTCGGTGGCACATAAAAAAACACCATCGAGCGTGAGCGTTCGCCAGCCTTGTCTTGGCACACCAGTGTGTCGGTGTGGCACATAAAAAAACACCATCCGAGCTTGGCGTTCGCCAGCCTTGTCTGGCACCGTGTCGGTGGTGGCACATAAGAAAACACCATCCGAGCTTGGCCGTTCGCCAGCCTTGTCTGGCACCTGTGGCGGTGGCACATAAAAAAACACATCCGAGCTTGGCCGTTCGCCAGCCTTGTCTGGCACCTGTGTCGGTGGTGGCACATAAAAAAACACCATCCAAGCATGGCCGTGTCGCCAGCCTCGTCTGGCACCTGTGTCGGTGGCACAAAAAAACACCATCCAAGCATGGCCGTTCGCCAGCCTCGTCTGGCCTTTGTGTTGGTGGCACATAAGAAAACACGATCCGAGCGTGGCCGTTCGCCAGCCTCGTCTGGAACCTTGTCGGTGGCACATAAAAAAACACCATCTGAGCATGGCCGTTCGCCAGCCTCGTCTGGCACCTGTGTCGGTGGACACAAAAAAAACACCATCCAAGCAGGCCGTTCGCCAGACCTCGTCTGGCACCTGTGTCGGTGGCACATAAGAAAACACGATCCGCGGTGGCCGTGTTCGCCAGCCTCGTCTGGCACCTGTGTCGGTTGTGGCACATAAAAAAACACCATCTGAGCATGGCCGTTCGCCAGCCTCGTCTGGCACCTGTGTCGGTGGCACATAAAAAAACACCATCCAAGCAGCATGGCCGTTCGCCAGCCTCGTCTGGCACCGGGGTGCGTGGTGGCACATAAGAAAAAACACGATACCGAGCGTTGGCCGTTCGCCAGATCGTCTGGCACCTGTGTCGGTGGACATTAAAAAAACACCATTGAGCATGGCCGTTCGCCAGCTCGTCTGGCACCTGTGTCGGTGGCACATAAAAAAACACCATCCAAGCATGGCCGTTCGCACAGCCTCGTCTGGCACCTGTGTCGGTGGCACATAAAAAAACACCATCCGAGCGTGGCCGCGTTCGCCGCCTCGTCTGGCACCTGTGGCGTTTGGCACATAAAAAAACACATCTGAGCGTGGCCGTTCGCCAGCCTCGTCTGGCACCTTGTGTCGGGTGGCACATAAAAAGCACCACTACACTCACAGAGTGGTTGGCATTAGGAAGGGCATCCAGCTGTAGAAACACTGCCAGATCTGACTGGCCTGGTGCAGCCTTCGGGCTTCCCAGACACCAGTTGAACCGTCCAACCCATGCTAGCATGGAAAGCGGACGTTAAACAATGATGATGATGATAGGAAAAGAAACTTGCTCATAATATTTAATGTTTTTCTCAGATAATAAATCGCAACAAATGGAAAAATAACTTCAGTTGTTTGTTGTTGTTGCATAGGTGTCTGAAGTTGAGGCATGTCCTGTTCCATTGCTTTTTAAATCCTGGATGAAAAGCAAGGTCAACATCAGCAGAATTTGAACTTAGAACATACAGGCGCAGGAGTGGCTGCGTGGTAAGTAGCTTGCTAAACAACCACATGGTTCCGGGTTCAGTCCCACTGCGTGGCATCTTGGGCAAGTGTCTTCTGCTATAGCCCCGGGCCGACCAATGCCTTGTGAGTGGATTTGGTAGATGGAAACTGAAAGAAGCCTGTCGTATATATGTATATATATATATATATGTATGTGTGTCTGTGTTTGTCCCCCTAGCATTGCTTGACAACCGATGCTGGTGTGTTTACGTCCCCGTCACTTAGCGGTTCGGCAAAAGCGACTGATAGAATAAGTACTGGGCTTACAAAGAATAAGTCCCGGGGTCGATTTGCTCAACTAAAGGTGGTGCTCCAGCATGGCCGCAGTCAAATGACTGAAACAAGTAAAAGAGTAAAAGAGAGAGAGAGCATAGATAAAATGCCTCAAAGCATTTTGTCTGCTACACTGCCTTAATAATAATAATTCTTTCAACTCTAGGCACAAGGCCAGAAATTTGAGGGGAGGTGGCTAATTGATAACAGTGACCCCAATGCTTAATTGGTATTTATTTTTATCGACCCCGAAAAGATGAAAGGCAAAGCTGACCTCGGTGAAATTTGAACTCAGAACGTAAAGACAGACGAAATGCCGCCAAGCATTTTGCCCAGCATGCTAACGATTCTGCCAGTTTACAACCTCGACAACGACAACGACAACAACAACAGCAGCAGCAGCAGTTTCCAGTTTTGTCATAAGAGCAGCAGTTTTTAGGGAGGGGGATGAATTGATTTCACCGAACCCAGTGTTTCACTGGTAAATTTATTGACCCTAAAAGGATGAAAGGCACAGATGCGAAACCAAGAGTTCTGTGAGAAGTGTACAGCTTCATCTGTGCCATGTGTGCCAAATGGAGGACTGCGTTGTGATTGAATTAAGCTTCAAAGTGACCATTTTTCTGTAAAGATGGTTACTCTCTCTCTTTTACTCTTTTACTTGTTTCAGTCATTTGACTGCGGCCATGCTGGAGCACCACCTTTAGTCGAGCAACTCGACCCCGGGACTTATTCTTTTGTAAGCCTAGTACTTATTCTATTGGTCTCTTTTGCCGAACCGCTAAATGACAGGGACATAAACACACCAGCATCGGTTGTGAAGCAATGGAATGAGGGACAAACACAGACACACAAACATATACACACACATACATCTATATATATATACATATATACGACAGGCTTCTTTCAGTTTCCGTCTACCAAATCCACTCATAAGGCTTTGGTCGGCCCGAGGCTATAACAGAAGACACTTGCCCAAGATGCCACGCAGTGGGACTGAACCCGGAACCATGTGGTTGGTAAGCAAGCTACTTACCACACAGCCACTCCTGCAGCTTTTCTTTCCCTTTTTTTTGTTGTTATTTTGATGAAATCTGAGACTCTTTCACTTCAGGTGTCTGTCGGGTTTCTTTTCGTCTTTTACTTGTTTCCCTCAATCGAATGTGGTCCCGTGGGGGGAGACAATGCCTTGAAGAAATTTTAGTCAAATGAATCAACTCCAGTGCTTATTTTTGTTTGTTTCTTTTAAACCTGCTACATATTCCATTGGTCTCTTTTGCCGCACTGCTATGTCACACACCAACGCCGATTGTCAAGCAGTGGCGAGGGACAAACAGACACACACATACATATGACAGGCTTCTTCCAATTTCTGTCTACCAAATCCACTTACAAATCTTTGGTCAACCCAAGGCTATAGAGAAGACACTTGCCCCAGGTGCCACACAGTAGGACTGAACCTGGACTCATGTGTTTTGGAAGCAAACTTCTTATTGCACAGCGGCATCTCTTTTCAACATTCACCCATAATTTGCCATTCTTTTTTTTATCTAAATACTTTTCCAGGTTTCATTCCATTTGTGGATGATCCATTATGCTCCACCAAATACTGAAATTTCAGATTTTTACAGCAGTTCAAATACATACATATATATATATATATATATTATATTTTTTTATATTATATTGAGGGTACTACTATTCGTAGATACCAACACGCTAAGAGGGACCAATGCGGTCAAAACTACTAAAAATAAACAAAATTTTACCGAATGCAAAACTTCAAAACATCATTTTAAAAAAGAATTCAGTTACATATCACATGTGATTTCACATTTAATGCAGAATATGCATTTCATGTTCGTCAGTGCAAAACAAACTCAAGAAATATAAGAGAAAAACATAACATTACAAGCTCGATAGCCAACCGTAGAATTCGTCGTAGCATGTACGAATGTTTATCTTTACATATCTATGAAAATGGCGGGCTTCTTCGCAATGCATTTCGGTAACAAATTGTCTAGTCGGAATATATATATATATATATATATATATATATATATAGGCGCATGAGTGGCTGTGTGGTAAGTAGCTTGCTAACCAACCACATGTTTCTGGGTTCAGTCCCACTGCGTGGCATCTTGGGCAAGTGTTTTCTACTATAGCCTTGGGCCGACCAATGCCTTGTGAGTGGATTTAGTAGACAGAAACTGAAAGAAGCCTGTCGTATATATAAATATATATGTGTGTGTGTGTGTGTGTCTGTGTTTGTCCCCTTAGCATTGCTCGACAACCGATGCTGGTGTGTTTACGTCCCCGTCAAGAATAAGTCCCGGGGTCGATTTGCTCGATTGAAAAGGCAGTGCTCCAGCATGGCCGCAGTCAAATGACTGAAACAAGTAAAAGAGTAAAGAGTATATATATGTGTGTGAAACAAGTGAAAGCACATGGCTCAGTGGTTAGAGCGTTGGGTTTACAATCATGAGGTAATGAGTTTAATTCCCAGGCTGAGCTGTTTGTTGTGTTCTTGAGCAAGACACTTTATTCTCCACAGTGTTCCAGTACACTTAGCTGCAGAAATGAGCTGCAACGTCACTGGTGCCAGGCTGTATCGGCTTTTGCCTTGGATAACATCGGTGGCATGGAGAGCGGAGGCTGGTATACATGGGTGACTGCTGGTCTTCCATAAACAACCTTGCCTGGACTTGTGCCACAGAGGGGAATATTTCTAGGTGCAATCCCATGGTCATTCACGACCCTTTACCGTATGAAATGTGCATTCAAAATTCCCTCCCAATCCATCAGAAGTGCTTGTCAGAATCATAGTGTACTTTTTGAGACTGTAAATCCATGTTAACTGTTACAGGTTGGCTTTTACTTAATGTTATTTTCATAATTCTGGAAGAACAGACCCATTGTGCCCACCCAACTCTATATATTACGCACAAAGAATGAGCTTCTTTCAGTTTCCGTCTGCCAAATCCACTCACAACACTTTGATTTGCCTTAGGATAAGTGTCGCACAAAGGAACTGAACCTGGAAACATGTGGTTCGGAAGAAAACTTCTTATCACATAGTCATGGCTGTCTTAACAGAAAAAAAGAACAATAAATATGGCTGTGTGGTAAGTAGCTTGTCTACCAACCATATGGTTCCGGGTTCAGTCCCACTGTGTGGCACCTTGGGCAAGTGTCTTCTACTATAGCCTCGGGCCGACCAAAGCCTTGTGAGTGGATTTGGTAGACGGAAACTGAAAGAAGCCCGTCGTATATATGTATATATATATATATGTGTGTGTGTGTTTGTGTTTGTCCCCTAGTGTTTATGTCCCCGTCACTTAGCGGTTCGGCAAAAGAGACCGATAGAATAAGTACTAGGCTTACAAAAGAATAAGTCCCGGGGTCGAGTTGCTCGATTAAAGGCGGTGCTCCAGCATGGCCGCAGTCAAATGACTGAAACAAGTAAAAGAGTAAAAAGAGTAAACAATAAAATAAAAGATCAAACAAACTTTGTAAACTGGAGTAGATAAAGACAGAGAAAGTTTTATTACAGGTTAATTTGTGAATTACACAAATGAATGGTTTGTGTTCTTTGTGCTTACCAAACTGAACACTGGTTATTGTTTTTGCATTTTGGATAAGGATTTTGAATCTTTTTTTTATCGTGTGTGTGTATGTATGTATGTATATATGTATCATGTGTGAGTGAGTGCATGTGCATATATATATATATATATATGCATGTATAGTTTTTTTTGGTTGGCTTACATTGAGCCATAAACTTTATTAACAACAACAACAACAACAGCAACAACAAATAGCCAGGAATCAACCACTGTGTGACCCCCCCCTCTTCTCCCTTACCCAAGAACAGAAAGAAAAAAAAAATAGTTTAAAAAAGAAAAAGAAAAGGAAAAAAAAAAATTTAAGCTGAAAAAATTCTTTCGAAAAAGTTTTTTTTTTTCAAAAACAGAATAAAAAAATGTTGACTGCAAACAAAAAAAAAAATTTAGCGTTTCCCTTTTTATGGCAAAAAAAAAAAAAACCCCAAAAAATCTTAAATAATGGCAATAATTATAGTAATAATAATAATAATAATAATCAACTACAACAGTGGTGGCTGTTTGTTTGTCTGCAGGAATTTACCAATAGAGTGCCTGGCATTTTCTTGGTTTTCTGGCAAATGATATCAAGACGGTTTCCCATTTAATGAGACTCCAAACACTTCCTCACACAAGAAATATTCAGATTTTTTTTTCTTCTTCTCCTTCACTTTTTTGGTGTTTCCCCCCCCCCCCCCCCAAAATCGTTCCATTTCCATCAAATTGTCTTTGGATTCGTTTTCTTTTTATTTCATTTGTTTTACTGTTGCTTGTTTTGTTGTTGTCTTCTTTTTGTTTTTTCATACTTTCTTTATAAAGTTAAAAATTCACTCCTCCCCCAGCCCGACCCCTACCTCCCACTTTTACCTTCATTAATTACCAGCAAATTTGGTTGTTTTTTTATTCTTTTTTTTTAGCCCTTTCTTTTCTCCATACCCACCCATCCCTCCAACAAACCCCAAATAGTCTTCTCCAGTGTTATTATTTTTAATATTATTATTAATATTATTATTATTACATTTCTTTTTTTAAGTTTTAAACATAACAATATAAGTTATTTTATATTTTTTTAAAACGTTTTATATTCTTTTTTGTTGTTTTTTTTTCCCAGCTTTTTTCAGATGGTGAATCCAAAATTTTTTGTTTTTATATTTTTTTGTATCATTTTTGTTATTTTAGTTTTTTAATTATATTTTATTTTAATTATATATATAATATTATTATTATTATTATTTTTTGCTTTTTTAGGTGAGAATGATTGAATGCCAGAAAAAAAAAAATTCTCCTACCAACCAATGCACTACAACCATGTGGCTTGCTGTCGAGGGATTAACAGGGATTATCAGGAGGATATAACAAACAAATAGAAGAGATTATTTGCATG
>NC_043020.1:8770142-8825142 GCF_006345805.1 Octopus sinensis
TATAGACTTTTAGTATCAACAGTAAAATGATCAAACAACTAATGTTATTATTAATATTACTGCTACTACTACAAAGTGATTTTGAAATGACTTGATTGATTCATAAAACAAATGAGACTTAATACTAAAACTCCCCACCCCTCCCGACAACAAATATAAATTTTAAACTTTATTTACTGCCCCAAGTTTAGGATGAATTTTCTAATAAAAGGACTTCCTTCAGTGTGTTTAGTTCGAATTGCCAACAAGAGAAAGCTTTTGGCATTTCCAAACAAGGAATTAAAAGAAAAAAAAGAGAAAAAAATAATCCCTCGTTTTATTCAGTGAGTTACTGGTGATCCCTATTTTCAAACATGTGCCGTGGCCCCCATCTGCAGACAATGCAACACTGGAAGTCAGTAACTAAAATTAACCAAACAGCATTGGAGATGAAAGAAAAAGGAAAAAAAAGTAGTATAGGGGACGGGATTGTATGTGTGTCCCCAAATTATATTTTGCTTCTCTTTTGCAAGCACAATTATGACCAGTCTGTGTGTATTTTAGTCAAAGCCCCAGCAGCGTCAGAGACTAAGAAACAACCAGAAAGAATAGTACAATGAGTCCTCATTTAGTTTTTGCAAGCACAATAACTTTAGGCTATTTACTGACAATATGTGGCCCCTGTGGCCCCTATTTGTTAGTGTCTTGGCTAGAGAGGGACTAAATTCTAGAGCCCCAAGAGGGTAATGTCATGTAACACTTTCAGGTCATACAATGTCCCTGACATTTTATGACGTAAAACAGTCATCTAACAAGAGACCCAAGATTTTTATATTCATTTGGAAGGGTTTTCCAGGTTTTTCATTTTAGTGTTTTATTCTTGTTGGTTTTGCTTCTGCGATATAAAATAAAATGGAACTATGCAGCTATGATATAAACATTGAGAATATATATATATATACACACGCATATATATACATACACATATATATATATATATATATATAAAAACACACACCAGTTAATAAGCCAAGGTAATGATTTCAAAAACTATATATATATATATAGTCACACATATACACAAATGTATAGAATGTGCTAGTGTGTATATATACTAATTTGTGAATGGGGTTTCTCCTAACAGGACGAGCAATACAACTGCAATTAATATAAATATTTTTCAGTCTGTTATTGACTGGCTGAATAAAAGAAGCCTCCAGCGATTAATGTGAAGGGTAATGGAATTACAAAGGATTTCACAAATATGGGAACCGACTGAAGTCGAACTCTATGGAAAGACAGGTATAAAAGAATTCAGAGGGCTTTAAAGCATTCACCAGTAATAAAAAAAAAGGGTGCAACAGCGTGAGTGGATGTATATGTGTGTGAGTGTGTATATATATATATATTTATTTATAGAAGGAGCTTCTACAGGACTAGAACTGTTTCATTCAAATGAAATCATCAGGAAGCTTCCTGATGATTTCATTTGAATGAAACAGTTCTAGTCCTGTAGAAGCTCCTTCTATAAAATAAATTAATTTACTCTGCTATGTATTGAGTACCTTATTTACTGTGGTTAACCCCAACTCAACCCGGGACCTACATATATATATATATATATACATACACACACATTTTATACACACATATTTATTCACACGCACAGAGGTATAACATGATGGTAAAAGTAAATGTGCTAGAGTTAGTTCCCTTGCAGCTTTCCTAGCGCTTTCAGCCAGAGATTTGCGGTGAAGGGAGTTGATGGAGAACGGGGGAGTTTATTATGAGATCAGCAACAAGCCGACAGCTACGGTAACAACTATAGAAGGGACAAGAGAATGAAGAAAGACTACGGGCTTGCTAAAAAACACAGACACTATAGTACTATTGCTGCTGGTGGATTCTACGAAACAACAAAAATAATATATATATAAACTATATACATATATTTATGTGTGTTTATGTATGTGTATATGATATATATCTATATCTATATATATATACATTATATATGGGTGTAGTCTTTCATTTTAAACCTGTTACGATGATCCTTCCAACTGTCAAAGTGTTACCAAGAGCCACTTGGTAACATACTGAGAGTCAAAACAGCCTTGAGTCAAGTTTTAAATGAAACTGCTCCTCTTGCATCAGGTACAGAGGACCAAAACTGGATGTAATCCACTTTATTTTGAACCAAATTCAACCGACGACATAAGAA
Organism: Octopus sinensis; assembly: GCF_006345805.1. Taxonomy (NCBI): domain Eukaryota; kingdom Metazoa; phylum Mollusca; class Cephalopoda; order Octopoda; family Octopodidae; genus Octopus; species Octopus sinensis. Next base: position 8,772,343 of record NC_043020.1, read on the forward strand.
GCAGTCCCCAGAAGATGACAAATTTTCTGGCTGGGTTCTTATTGTAGGCTGACCGGACGACACGTGGGAACTTACAAGCTGAACTGGACATAAACACAGTGAAAGGTAGATAAGAGGTGTGAGAGATAGAGAGAGATAGAGAGAGATAGAGAGAGAGAGAGAGAGAGAGAGTGGTATGAGGTGAGAAAGAAGGAAAGAAAAAGAGGAGGGTGGAATGAAAGATGGAGAAGAATTTGGTAAACTGGCAACAGCAGGAACAAGCAAGAGGTAAGATGGTGGCTACGGGGGACTGGAGATAAACAGGGGGTTAACAAGAGATGGCTTCAACAACAAGCCACAGAATTGTATGTGTGTGTGTGTGTGTATTTTGAGATTAGGCATATGTGTATGTGTGTGTATGTGTATATATATATATATATATATACACACACACATATACACATATATATACACACACACATATACACATATGTACATGTGTATGTGTATATATCTATGTACGTGTGTGTGAATATTATATATATATATATATATATGCAGGCATGTATATATGTGTACGTATGTGCATATATATATACACACACATACATACATGTATATCTGTATATATACACACACACACCTTTATATAAATTTACAAGTACATATGTATATACAAGTGCATATATATATATATATATATATATACATACATATATATTATTAATATACATACATATCTACATGTTCACACACACACACACACACACACATATATATACACACATGTGTGTGTGTGTGTAGATATATCCTTTCTATTTTGAGTTTCAATTTTTCTTCTTTGTTTTATTTATTTATTTTTCTCTGAATTTATTTAAATTTTTTTTTTCCTTTTGCTCTTTTTTTTTTTGTTCTTTTTACTTTCTTCTTTCGAACATCAGAAATTATGTACATGTATGTAAGATGTGTGAAGATTTTTAAAAAAATACCCAACAACAAGGAACTATCAACAACAACAACAACAACTCCTCTTCTTCTTCCTCCTCCTCCTTCTCCTCTCCCTCCCTCCTCCACCTCCCCCAGTCACTGAGCCTGTGTTACAGTTCCATATCCTGTACTTCATCTTCGGAGAAGTCACTCATAGAGCTCTCTGTTGAAGTCGATGTGTGCTCCTGTTCACGAAGGGCTTCTTCTGTTGCATATTTCTTCACGTATTCTGCAAAACCACACAGAACAAACAAATAAAATGTAAACAATTAATAAAATAAAAACCAAATGAAATAATTGAAAATTGGAAAAAAAAAAAAAAAATCTTCTCCTCTAATAATAAAAATAGTTGTTTGTAATTTAGACACAAGGAGTGGCTGTGTGGTAAGTAGCTTGCTAACCAACCACATGGTTCTGGGTTCAGTCCCATTGCGTGGCACTTTGGGCAAGTGTCTTCTGCTATAGCCCCGGGCCGACCAATGCCTTGTGAGTGGATTTGGTAGACGGAAACTGAAAGAAGCCTGTCGTATATATGTGTATATATATATATATATATATATATATATATATATATATATTATATATATATATATATATATATGTATGTGTTTGTGTGTCTATATTTGTCCCCCTAGCATTGCTTGACAACCGATGCTAGTGTGTTTACGTCCCCGTCACTTAGCGGTTCGGCAAAAGAGACCGATAGAATAAGTACTGGGCTTACAAAGAATAAGTCCCGGGGTCGAGTTGCTCAATTAAAGGCAGTGCACCAGCATGGCCACAGTCAAATGACTGAAAAGAGTAAAAGAGTAAGGCGAGCAATTTTTTAGGGGGGAAAAAGGGTTAGGGATGTTACCATGGATTTCAAAAAAGGTGAGGTCAACTCAGAAAGGAAAGAACCAGAAGAAATAGCAAGAGTCTGTCACCCTACTACCTTTGTAGAAACAGTAATACTATAACTGTTTCCCTATTAAAGGGCTGGAAAAACAAAGGAATATTAAACCCTTTTGTCACATTATTTCTGTCTTGTTTCCCTTAAGTTTTAAAATAATAAAGAATTTAGTAAAATAACTTTGTCCATATTACGGTATAAATTTACATGAAATTTTGGTAGAGGGTTTTAATTTAGATCACTTTAACCCTTTTGTTACCATATCTGGATTGGCCTGCTTGCCTAAGCAGCAGGGTGGTGTCATTCAATGGCTAAAATGATGCAAAGCACATAGTGACCAGTGATGTGTAACTCTACAAACTTCCTATAGAAATTAGAGCCAGCACTGAAAGTTACGTTTTGTATACATCTATGTAAACAATGCAATCAAAGATAGAAAAATAGGTGCTACTGAGGACAGGGCAAGAACTCCTGAAATATGTATCTTCACCCATTGACTATTTTCCTATCTTTGATTGTATTGTTTACCTTGACAAATTCGTATACAAGACTTTCAGTGCTGGCTCTAACTTCTATAGAAAACCTGTGGAGATACACTTAAAAAATGCACTACTAACACAAAGTTGGATGCAGAATTGACTTCTAAGGCTTAGCTACACTTGGTAGTATATTATAATTGCAAAACGAAATATGGTGTCCCTACTAGTAATTAATCCTTATATAAGTTTGTGCCTGAGGGTTGTGGCCATGCAGGAGCACTGCCTACGCAATTTGCATCGTTTCAGTACTGCTTAATTTTTAGCGAATAAGGGAGTTTTACACCACAGCCATCATTTGCCTTTCATGTTGTGATGCTGGTACATCTGAAATTGCAGAGGGTTACCCAGGTATATCAAATACCAAACAACATAAGGTCTTGATTTATTAAAATTATCTCCACCTCAAGACAATGTATCGTTGTTACCAAAAGGCAATTGAAACCAATTCCATATGAAAAGGGGAGAGAATCTCAAGTATCAAAATTTTCTCCAAAGTTGAGATGCCATTAAGGAAAAAAAAAAAAAACAAGCTTATTGTTGAGGAGTGACAAGAGGACAATCGTGGACAGGTGTTTCTGGTTTAATAACCATCGTCAGTACAACAGATGTCCAACATCTTCAGCATCCAAGAGATAGTGATATATGCATCCTTCAAAACTTCCATGCTTTCTGAGATTCGCCAACACTACACCTGATTTTCTCCCCTCCATACACACACAAGCATGTATCTGACTCCGCTTTCCAGACATTTGTACATTACTGCATGTACTTTATATGCACTTTCTGACAAGTTGTGGTGCACCTGAGCACTGTATACAATAATTTCATTATATATATATAGAAAAAGAGTAGAAAATATTAACCCAGGTAATTTGCATAATTTAAGCAAAAGGGAGGTAAAAGAAATAACTCAGAATGACCAGTGGTATGTGTATGAACAACATGGACGAATACAGGTATATCAAATACCATACATCATAAATTCTGGATTTATTAAAATTCAACATCCACTGTATAAAACATTATGGGTTTTTGAAACCTAGGCCACTGCAGTTACCCAGGTAACAAAAGCAATCTATTAGCTCCAGGAGAGAACTTCCTGGGCATCTAATAATGAATTAAAATTTTGGCACAAGGCCAGAAAATTCAGGGGAAGGGGTAAATTGATTACATTGGCCCCCAGTATACATCTGGTACATATCTTATCGACATGAAAGGATAAAAGACAACGTCGACTTTGGCGGAATTTGAACCCAGAACGAAAAGACAAAATGCTGCTAAGCATTTTGCCCAACGTGCTAATGATTCCATAGCTCATTGCCTTATTTTAGAGACATATCAATAAGCAGGTCACTTTCATCATCATCATCATCATTGTTCGATCATGGTCGAGACAATGGAATTTACCATGCTACGCCAGACTTCACGGTCCATCATGGCATTACGGAGGTCCTGTTGCTGGATGCCTGTATCCCTGGAGATTACATCAGGGTAGGAGAGTGTGCGCCCTCTGGTATTGCGAGTAGATGGCTTCCAGAGAAGAAGAGTAGAAATTGCCTCGTTTTCAGCTCTACAACAATGTCCAGCAAACTGGACTCTCCTACCTTTCACAAGAGATGACACAGGTGTTAGTTTCCCATATATTTGCATTTTGGTTGGATGACACTTCCATGAGAGATTTTGAGTTCTCATAAGGAGGCGAGTGTAGGTTCCATCCAACCGCCTCTCAAGCTTCTTTGATAACGTCCAGGTTTCTGAGCCATATAGTAGAATTCTACTATATGGCTCAGATCACTTTACCTATTTGCCAATTATCTTTCACCTTTTTACTTGTTTCAGTCACTGGACTGCGGCCATGCTGGAGCACCAGCCTGAAGAGTTTAGACAAATAAATCAAACTCCTTGTATTTATTTTTCAAAGCTGGCTTTTATTTTATTGGTACACTTTTGATGAACCACTGAGATAGGGAGGGAGCATAAACAAACCAACACCAGTTGCCAAGTGGTGCAGGGAAAGAGCAAAGTCGACCAGAGTGGAATTTGTACTCAGAACATAAAAATGGATGAAATGCTGCCAAGCATTTCAGCCGATGTAGTAACGATTCTGTCAGCTCACTGCCTTCGAATAATAATAATCCTTTCTACTATAGGCCCAAGGCCTGAAATTTTGGGGAGGAGGGGACTAGTTGATTACATCGACCCCAGTACTCAACTGGTACTTAATTTATCAACCCTGAAAGGATGAAAGGCAAAGTCGACCTCAGCAGAATTTGAACTCAGAATGTAGCAATGGGAAAAATAATGCTAACCATTTTATCCAGCATGCAAACGATTCTGCCAGCTTATCAGCTTAATAATAATAATAATAATAATAATAATATTAATGGTGATAATCCTTTCTACAGTAGGCACAAAGCCCAGAATTTGTGGGAAGGGGGCTAGATGATTGCACTGACCCCAGTACTCAACTGGTACTTAATTTATCAACCCTGAAAGGATGAAAGGCAAAGTCGACCTCAGCAGAATTTGAACTCAGAATGTAGCAATGGGAAAAATAATGCTAACCATTTTATCCAGCATGCAAACGATTCTGCCAGCTTATCAGCTTAATAATAATAATAATAATAATAATAATATTAATGGTGATAATCCTTTCTACAGTAGGCACAAAGCCCAGAATTTGTGGGAAGGGGGCTAGATGATTGCACTGACCCCAGTACTCAACTGGTACTTAATTTATCAACCCTGAAAGGATGAAAGGCAAAGTCGACCTCAGCAGAATTTGAACTCAGAATGTAGCAATGGGCAAAATAATGCTAACCATTTTATCCAGCATGCTAACGATTCTGCCAGCTTATCAGCTTAATAATAATAATAATAATAATAATAATATTAATGGTGATAATCCTTTCTACAGTAGGCACAAAGCCCAGAATTTGTGGGAAGGGGGCTAGATGATTGCACTGACCCCAGTACTCAACTGGTACTTAATTTATTGACCCTGAAAAGATGAAAGGCAAAGTTGACCTCGGCAGAATTTGAACGCGAAACGTAAAGATGGATGAAATGCTACTAAGCATTTTACCTGGCATGCTAATGTGTCTGCTAGCTCATTGCCTTGATAATAATAATAATAATAATAATAAATGCCCTGATGCAGTACTAGGCAGTGGCTCTCATGGCTTCTGATCTTAACTGATTAGAAGTGTTATCATGTACATTGTTTTGTCTTGGTATAAAAGATCGGCTACAGCAAACATTCTGCTCAGTACTACAAATTTGCTTGTCAGTTGCTTGACCTTAACCAGTTGAGCATGTCCCTTAGTGGCTGACGATATGTGCATCTCTGATCACGAGCAGAAGTAGTGGGGGAGCATCATAGCCATGTGTTGAGAGGGATTCTTTGGGGTTTGAATAATTCACCTCTGGAAACATGGGTGTTTCGTTCAACATCCTTAAACAACCCTTATTCAGGGACCTTTTGAGCGGGATGAGTTACTCGACCAGAAGAAAATTCTAACTGGGCCCCACCTGCAAGATCCTGTGCTGTTTATCTTGATATGAGATCACCATGTCGTGCACATATGGTTGTGATGCATGTGCCTAGTGTACCCTTATCAGACGGGTAGTCATGATGGGTATACTGGGCTTCGTATATTTTACCCCAGTGTCACTTTGATGGCATGCACTGCTCTCTCACTCAATAATAATAATAATAATAATAATAATAATAAGTGTAAACACAGGTGGGTAGATAGGAAAGAAAAAAACTGAAGATTTTACCTTGAATTTTCTTCTTGTATTCGTCTGGTTTGTGCAGGTACATGGCTGCAGCATCACCATTCAAAGGATCAATAGGGTTGGGGTAGGTTAATAACTGTGGCAAGAATGACTCAAATATATTGGACAAATCTGGAAAAAAAAAAAACACAGAAATAAAATCAAAATAAAACTGGTTTCAAATTTTGGCACAAGGCCAGTAAATTCAGACCTGGGGTGTGGATCGTTTTCATTGACGCCGGCACTCGACTGCTACTGATTACATCGACCCCCCCCCCCCCACAAGAGGATGAAAGGCAAAGTTGACCTCAGCAGAATTTGAACTCACATTGTGAAAACATGAAATACGGCTAAGCATTTTTTCCCCAGGCTAACATTTAACCCTTTAGTGTTTAAACCGGCCATATCTGGCCCAAATCTCTCTCTATATAAACGGCAGTTTGTCTGTGCGTGTTTCTGTGTGTCTGTTTGCTTGTATCCTCACCCTGACCACGGCTTTCAACCGATTCTGATGAAACTTGACACACACATAGCCCAATGTCATAATTCAAAACTAACGCAGCGAAAATTTTGAAAAGTTCCCCCAGTTCTGAAAAAAATCGATAAATTCGACATGGGGTCGAGAATCAGAAACACAAACCGCAAACTGTCTAGGGGACGCAACTCCACCTTTTTTAACTAAAAAAAAAATTACCATCATTTTTTTCCATTTTTTTGCTATTTTTTGGCTATAACTCTCTAAAAATGCTTTATAGTTATTTCCCTTACAAACCTGAGCAACGCCGGGCGATACTGCTAGTATTCTATATGTCTTATATTCAAACTGGCCATATCCAGCCTCTTACACCTAACCTACAGTGACATTCTAAAAATAAACAATCACATCATTGAAACCTCAAAGCTATAACATAATGCATGATTAATTCAAAACAATTTGAGTGAAAAAATATTACATTTAAGAGAGTAATCTGAACACTAAAGGGTTAAACATGAAATGGAATGACAAAATTCAACAATGAAAATGTCAGCTGTGCTGAAAAATAGTGTGAGGGTCAAGGCTGGAAGTGTTTTGATTGTAGGCCAACATGACCAGGAAAAAAGCTGCTTCTAATTGTTGCCATTTTCACTGCTGCCATCACCACTATCACCGTCATCTTCATCATTATTGTTCTAATGTCTAATGTCCACTTGCATGTTAATTTAACGAGCAGGCTGTTCTGTCAATCGGATTGACTGGAACCCTTGTCGTTAAAACTGACGGAGTGCCAGTAATACATATATATATATATATATATATATATATATATATATATATATATCACAATCAAGGAATGGCCATAATAGGCCATTCACCCACTAGAAATAACAGCCAAAGCTTCAACCGCAAAATAACATCAATTCCGCAAACCAGGGGAAAATTAAAAAAACATTTACCCTGTAATTTCTTATACGATGCACCGTTTCATCTATTGTTTAATGGTAAACTAACCTGATTAAATTAAATCAAGCCAGTCTTCCATATGCCGATAGTAAGAAACAGCCAGATCCGAGCAGATATTATCACGAGGCACCTCTATCCCTGCCTCGGCAATATCTGACCTAAAATTTTCAAATCATCGCACTCGCGCCAAATTTATCGGCAGCAAATATAAGCCGCCGATTCCATTACGGAATTAACCAGAAAATTCATAATTAATCAATATAGGGTGGCAAAAAATTTCGTAGAATTTATTTGCCACCAGCGGCCTAGTGGGAAAAAATTAAATTTTTATTTTTTCCCACTAGGCCGCTGGTGGCAAATAAATTCTACGAAATTTTTTGCCACCCTATATTGATTAATATATATATATATATATATATACACATATATATATATTGGGTTGGTGCATAATTATTGTGGATTTTTTTCAACAAATTGTATTCCACAAAAACAATAACAATATTTAACAAAAACATATTTAAATGATGGTCTGACTGTCTGCCAAGCAAGTGGGAAGCAGTAATTGAAGTAGGTGGTGAATAGGCACCGGAATAATCATTTAAAGATGCTTTTGTTACTTGTTGTTATTGATTTTGTTGAATAAAATTTGTTGAAAAAAAAGCCACAATAATTATGCACGAACCCTATATATATATATATATATATATTATATATATATATATATATATATATATATTGTTGTGACCCCCTTCGGTCAGACACTGACTATGGGCTTGTACCTAGAGAGTTACGCTCTGAGGCACAAATCTGGGCAAGGTTGTTTTTATGGAAGACCAGCAGGCGCCCACGCATACCGGCCTCCCCTCGCCATGCCACCAGTGTTATCCAAGGGAAAGGCAAGGACCGATACAGCTTGGTACCTGTGATGTCGCAACTCATTTTTACAGCTGAGTGAACTGGAGCAACATGAAATAAAGTGTCTTGCCCAAGAACACAACACGCAGCCCGGTCTGGGATTCGAGCTCACAATCTCACGATCGTGAGGTCGACGCTCTAACCACTGAGCCACACGCCTTCACAATATATATATATATATATATATATTGTGATTAACAAGACTACCAGATTTTGTTATCCATTACTGGTCACAATGTGAAGGCGCATTGCCTAGAGGTTAGGATGTAACACTCAAGATTGTTAAATTTTGGGTTTGACTCCTGGACCAAGCACGGTGTGTTGTGTTCTTGAGCAAAACACTTCATTTCACATTGCTCCAGTTCACTCAGCTGCAAATGGGTACACTCTGTGAGGGACTGGCATCCTATCCAGGGGATTTGTTGGCTTGCTTGCCTAGCCAGTGGGGTGGCATCATTTGAAAGCTAAAACGATGCATTGTGACCAGCAATGTGTACACACGAATTTAGCTGTTCAGGCTACATTTGACAGTTTGCCTAAAAGGAAAAGAAAACACAAAAACTCACCCAAAAACAAAAGGATTTTTTAAAGAAAATCAAAAAAAATATCAACAAGATTATGGCTGGGGGGGAGAACAGTTTACTTAAAGTAGCTGCCCTCACCTTCCACCATGGCTTTAAGGCAACTCCAGAAAATGGAGCATGTGTTCCTCACTGCATCCATGGGAAGATCTTTGAAAGCCACCTTGGTCTTGGCCATCAGCAGATCAGCCTTGGTTTTTGCGGGCTGAGTGGTTGGTGTCTTTCTCAACTGTGCCCCACACATAGTAATCCACGGGATTACAAGTGGAAGAATTAGGAGGCCAAAAATTGGGGCTGGTGAAGTCATAGAAATTCTCCGACAACCACACTTCTGACTCATTTTAGAAGCATGATAAGGAGCCAAATCCTACCGCCACACATATGGCTTTCCAACAGCAACCCTCTCTAACCAGGGTTTGACCACAGTTTCAAGTGGCTTCACTAGAGTCACATAATATTAGAAATCACATAGTACACTCTGTACGAAAGTTGACATTTGGGAGGGCATCCAGCCATAGAAACCATGCCAGAACAGACAATGGACAATGGAGCCTAGTGTGGCCCCGTGGCCTTGCCAGCTCCTGTCAAACCATCCAACCCATGCCAGTATGGAAAATGGATGTTAAATGATGATGATGATGATATATAACTTCAGAATTCAGAAGACAACACCTCAGCAATGACTGAAAAAACCACAAAAGAAAATATCCTTCAGTTCCATGATGAAAAAATGGCAGGAAGATATTGTGGCACCCAATAGCATTCCCACTTGGATCATCTTTTGGTCTTTCATCCATGACCAAAAAAAAAAAAAAAAAAAAGGAATAGGCACAGGAGTGGCTGTGTGGTAAGTAGCTTGCTAACCAGCCACATGGTTCTGGGTTCAGCCCCACTGCGTGGCATCTTGGGCAAGTGTCTTCTGCTATAGCCTTGGGCCGACCAATGCCTTGTGAGTGGATTTGGTAGACGGAAACTGAAAGAAGCCTGTCGTATATATGTATGTGTGTGTATATGTTTGTGTGTCTGTGTTTGTCCCTCTAGCATTGCTTGACAACTGATGTTGGTGTGTTTATGTCCCCGTCACTTAGCGGTTCGGCAAAAGAGACCGATAGGATAAGTACTGGGCTTACAAAGAATAAGTCCCGGGAGGTCGATTTGCTTGACTAAAGGCGGTGCTCCAGCATGGCCGCAGTCAAATGACTGAAACAAGTAAAAGAGTAAAGAGTAAAGAGGATGAAGATAATTTTCATCTGTGTCCCATTTACCTGGCCCTTCACTACATTTAGCAGTGTTCCTACTGTTGGAGACAAGTCCTCATACTGGATAGCCAAAGGATCTCTGTGTATTTTAACGTGTTGCCTCCTTCCTTCCTAACCAACCACGGAGCTGTTTCTTCTTCTTATTCTTCTTCTTCCCTGCCTTCTCCCCACACTCCAAGGCCATTATATTACTGTCCCGAGTCCTAGAACTCGCGGGGCCAGTTACTCAGTTTTCATGGTATATAAATGACCAAGGTCACTCATATTGACTTCGATGGGACATCAGTCCATTGTAGGGTTACTCATTTACGGCTGAGTGGGCTGGAGTGATATGAAATAATAATGATAATAATAACAAAATTATTGTGTATAGTGCTCAGGTGCACTACAACTCATCAAAGGTGCATGTACAGTTCATAGAATTATGTACAAAAGTCAGGAAAGTGAACAGTGTATGAGTCATGATATACATGTGTGCATGCGTATGGAGGGTTGGGATATCAGGTGAAGTGTTGGTGAATTTCAGGAAGCATGGAGGTTTTAAAGGATGAAGTGGTTTGGTCAAGAACAGAACGCACTGCCCAGTTGGGGAATTGAAACCATGATCTTCTGATTTTCAGTGCTATGTCATAACCACAAGGCCCCTGTACCTTCACATACACTCAATATTGGCACCTCCTCCAAGAAACACCTCCTCAAAACTCCCAACTGTGGTACCTATTTACGGCCAGGAGGAGTGTACCAGTGACAGGTGTGTGTACAGAGGCGATGGTCGGACACACACATGTCCAGTCCTCTAGCCAGTTATGAGTCAGGAAATAAGTTGGCATTTGGAAGGGCGCTCAGCTGTAAAAACCATGCCAAATTAGACTGTGGAGTTTAGTGCAGTCCTCTGGTTGGCCAGCTTCATGTCAAACTGACCCAACCCAAGCCAGCACAGAAGAGGACAGACATTGATGATGATGATGATTATGATGAATAAAAATCCTGAAAGAACTCAACTCACCATATAGTGCGGTCCACGCTTGGTTAATGACATCCAAACACACCGTTCCCGACCTGTGAAATGTTTAATTAAGACATTGTTAAATTGGGAGACAGTAATCACAGGAGTGATGGTGGGATGGGGGGAGAGAGAGAGGGGGGGACCAAAAGCACAACTCTCACTTTGGATAAGGTAAAAAGGAAAAGAAACTAAAATGACCAGATGACCACAGTGGTCACGCCAACTTCAAAAAGGTTGACATTTTAACATGGAGAGTGGAGCGGGGAAGATGAGGAGGAGGGAGAGGGGAAGAGAGGAAAGAGGGGAGGAGATGGAAGGGAGGGGAGGAGAGGGAGAGAAGTGAGAAAGAAAAAGATAAACCTACAAATAACATCAGGTAAAATATTAAGAAAAAACAAAAACCCCTTGTGGATAGAAAAAGTCAAAGGTTGGCCCCATGGGACATGAAGCCACATCCTTTCCTATCCAAAAGGGGTTTTAACTTGATATTCTTCTACATACTATTATTTATAGTTTTATCTAATTCAAGTTTCCCCATTAACCCTTTGGTTACCCCATATTTCTGTTGAAATCCACTCCCTTTATTTCAATTAATTTTGAAAATGAAGAATTTACTAAAATAACTGTTGCTATTTGACTGGTTTTCAGAACATAAATTAACGTGAAATTTTGGTGGAAAGTTTTGCCAGAGATCACTTTAACCCCTTAGGCCTTCAGGATTTTCTGTCCACCGCATTTTTTATCTATTGATACAGCTGAGAATTTATCCTGCATTGTGGAGGCGCAATGGCCCAGTGGTTAGGGCAGCGGACTCGCGGTCGTAGCATTGCGGTTTCGATTCCCAGACCGGGCGTTGTGAGTGTTTATTGAGCGAAAAACACCTAAAGCTCCACGAGGCTCCGGCAGGGGATGGTGGTGATCCCTGCTGTACTCTTTCACCACAACTGTCTCTCACTCTTACTTCCTGTTTCTGTTGTACCTGTATTTCAAAGGGCCGGCCTTGTCACACTCTGTGTCACGCTGAATACCCCCCGAGAACTACGTTAAGGGTACACGTGTCTGTGGAGTGCTCAGCCACTTACACGTTAATTTCACGAGCAGGCTGTTCCGTTGATCGGATCAACCGGAACCCTCGTTGTCGTAACCGATGGAGTGCTTCTATTTATCCTGCATTATCTTGTAGCTTTCAGATTTCAATAATGTGATTAAGCTGGCAGAAACGTTAGCATGCCGCGAGAAATGCTTAACAATATTTCGTCTGCCATTTCGTTCTGAGTTCAAACTCCATCAAGGTCAACTTTGCCTTTCATCCTTTCGGGGTCGATTAAATAAGTACCAGTTACGCACTGGGGGATCGATGTAATCAACTTAATATCCCTTTGTCTGTCCTTGTTTGTCCCTTGTGGGTAGTAAAGAAGTAAATAATGTGATTGTTTGCTTTTAGAATGACATTGTAGGGTAAGTGTGAGAGGCTGGATCTGGCCACTTTGAACATATAACAGATAGAATATTAGGACCAGATATGGCCAGTTTAAATGTTAAAGGGTTAAAACATAAAATTTATATCACAAAACCAAGGACAGTTTGATGTGGATTAGCATCAAAAGGGTTAAAATGATTCCTTTCATTCATTAACCCTCAACCATTGCTTCTCATGTCACCACTTTGTAGTCTGTGCTCCACTGAGGAGGTCTAACTAGATTGAAACATGACTACAGTTATCACCCATATTTACTGAAATGATTCGCTGTTGATCTGATGTTATCTAGACCTCCTCCTATAAATATTTCTAATTTAATTTTTGATAGCCACAACATTGAATATGTCGACAATAACTTCAATATATATCATACAAGCAGACAAAAGTTAACCACAACAACAGCAGTGGTAACATGCATGTTCTGAGTTCAAATCCAATAGTTTCATCGGACAAGGATTGATTTGTAAACGTTTTATAGTCTTATGAAACATCAGCAGCGTCTCAGGCTAGGTGAGCTGCCAACTGTCTGTCTCTCTCTCTCTCCACACATGCACACACAGTTACATTGCATACACTACATATATATCATTCCCACTTCAACCATGCTGCCATCTCACACACACACACACACCACCACCTCATCAACCTCCTCTTCTCAAATTCTCAAAACAGCCATAACATACATACCAGAAATATTCACTTTGACACAAACACACACACACACACACATTCCTTTCATCACTTTCACATACACCTCAACACAAACACACAACCTACATATTTTTATATACTTAAATACATTCCCCCGCTCCACCACATTGACATATCCACACACATATACACCTATTTCAACACAGATACCATCATACACTCACACACGAAAACACACCACCTCCGTATTTTCAAATACCCAGACACAAACATTTATATTCAGGATGCCAGTGCTGCCTTGACTGGCTTTTCTGTGCCGGTGGCACATAAAAAGCACCATCCGAACGTGGCTGATGCCAGCGCCGCCTTAGCTGGCTTCCGTGCTGGTGGCACATAAAAAGCACCATCCAAACGTGGCCGATGCCAGCGCCGCCTTGACTGGCTTTTCTGTGCCGATGGCACATAAAAAGCACCATCCGAACGTGGCCGATGCCAGCGCCGCCTTGGCTGGCTTCCGTGCCGGTGGCACGTTAAAAGCACCAACCGATCATGGCCGATGCCAGACCCCCCTGGCACCTGTGCAGGTGGCACGTAAAAAGCACCCACTACACTTGCGGAGTGGTTGGCGTTAGGAAGGGCATCTAGCTGTAGAAACACTGCCAGATCAGACTGGAGCCTGGTGCAGCCTCCTGGCTTCCCAGACCCCGGTCGAACCGTCCAACCCGTGCTAGCGTGGAAAACGGACGTTAAATGATGATGATGATACCTACATACAGATACATCGACTTCAACACTTACACATACTTCTGTACTTTCATACACCTACAAACACACACATCTACTTCAGAACATACATACACATATATACACAGAGCAGTGGGGAAAGGAATTTCTAGCAAGAAAGTCACAGAGAAACCAACTTACACTTCATCGATGTTAGGATGGAATATTCTGTTCATAAAACCTGCAACAGACAAAAAACAGAATGGTTAAAGGTCAAACAAGTAGAGGAAGGAATAGTATAAATATATTCAGTAATTCCTTGACTATCGTTGGTGTTACATCACCCTCCACCCCCCCCCCGCCGACAGGTGAAAAATCTGTGAAGTAGAAACAGTACTGTACTCTTTAATCTCTCTCTTACTTGTTTCAGTCATTTGACTGCGGCCATGCTGGAGCACCGCCTTTAGTCAAGCACTAGTCTTTGCACTTTCATGCGAGTTCCATTATGTAATACTTGACTGATTGAAAGATTTTTTTTAGCAGCATTACAATAGGACACTGAATCTGTGCTTAAGTATGTTTTAGGTGCTTAAGTACGTTTCTGGTATAATCTGTGCTTAAGTACGTTTCTGGTATAATATTAAGGACTTTGTCATTTTTGCAAGACAGAATTTGTAGGAGATAAAATTACTTGTTTTTCCATTTCTTCTGGTGTGCAGTTGTTGAAAATTTCTGGATGCAAAAGAACGAAATAATAAATAGATTTATAAATGAAAGTTTGATAATTGTGTTTATTTCCACCACATGACACATTATTGCAAACATGTTTTAACTAACCTATACTATACACACACACAAACATACATTCATATATATATATCTCGAGTTGCGGCTGTAAAGGGACCAGCCTTGTCATATTCAGTGTGAGGCTGAATCTCCCTGAGAACTACGTTAATGTTATGCATGTCTGTGGAGTACTCAGTCATGTGTGAGTTAATTTTATCCTCATGTGGTAATGAAAAGTGAAATTGACAGCCAATATTTGCTGTGTCTATGTTACTTTGAACATTTCTTTGGATTTTTGTACCCACTGTCTCTCTCACTTTCTTTGTGTATATGTATCTATGTCTCTTGTGATGTGATAAACATTTAAAAATAAAACGAACGCCGTCACCACTCACTGTCTCTCTTTCTCTCTCACTTTTTCTATTACTTCCTCTCTGTCCTCCTCTCTCTCGTGTGACACACACAACAGGTATGTACAAAAGCAAAAAGTTAGTGTATTAATATTATTGATTATATTTATATTACTAAAATAGCAGAACCATCGGTCACAGAAAATGCTTGGGATTTCTTCTGGCCTTTTTATGCTCAGAGTTCAAATCACTCAAAGGTCAACTTTGCCTTTCATTCTTTTGAGGTCAATAAAAGAAAGTACTAGTCAAGTACTGGCATTGATGGGATCAGCTGACACACTTCCACTAAAAATTGCTAGCCTTGTGCATAAATCAGAAACCATTATTATTATTATCATTAATAATAATAATAATAATGATTATTATTATTATTATTATTATTATTATTATTATTATAAAAGGCAATGAGCTGGCAGAATTGTTAACATGCTGGGCAAAATGCTTAGTGGTATTTTGTCTGTCACTATGTTCTGAGTTCAAATTCCGCCAAAGTCGAATTTCAGGCCTTTGTACCTTTAGTAGAAAGGATTATTATTATCATTATTATTATCATTATTATTAAGGCAGTGAGGTGGCAGAGTCGTTAGCACACTGGGCGAAATTCTTAGCAGTATTTTGTCTGCTGCTATGTTCCATGTTCAAATTTCACTGAGGTTGACTTTGCCTTTCATTTTCCAGAGTCAAATAAGTACCAGTTATGCACTGGGGTCGATGTAATCAACATAATTTCCTCCCACAAGCTGCCCTTGTAGTAAAAATTTGAATCCATTATCATCATTATTAAGGCAGTGAGCTGGCAGAATCGTTAGCATGCCGGGTGAAATGCTTAGCAGTACTTTGCCCGTTGCTACATTCTGGGTTTAAATTCTGCTGAGGCCAACTTTGCTTTTCATCTCTTTGGGGCTGATAAAACATTGGGGTCAATGTACTTGACTCACCCTGCCCTCAAAACTGCTGCCCTTGTGGCAAAATTATTATTATCATCATTATTTTTTGTGGTCTGGTCTAGTAAGTTACTTGGGGACCTCGCTGGTGCTGGTGCTACATATAAGCACCCAGAACACACTGTGAAAGGGTTGGTGTTAGGAAGGGTCTCCAGTCACAGAAACTATGCTGAAGCAGACACCTGGAGCCTGGTGCAGTCATCTGGCTTACCAGTTCCTGTCTAACCATCCAACCCATACAAGCAAGAAAAACAGACATTAGATGATCATATTTTTTTTTTTTTTGTTACAGTATCAAAGTAACTAAATGGAAAAAAAGACAAACTTGTCATTTCTATTTATATAGACAATGACACCCAGCTACAATAGAGGACAACAGATGACAGGGACCAGCCAACAAGTGAGTCCCTATGTGGCAGTTTGATTTGCTAGAAATAGCAGCCAGATCTGGTTTTATAAAGGAGAGGAAGCACTGGATAATGTTGTCCTGGATTTACTCCTTGTAATCATTGTTTTTGAGTCTGTTTCGGTATGCTGACTTTGGGTCGGATGGGACATTTTGAGGCAGCAATCTAGAATGCTTTTCGATCATAGATCAACTCAGGCCTGACCTGGGGCTAAACAAAACCACCAAATGAATGAGATGAGTCAACGAGGGAGTCTGAATTGCTAGAGATAGCAGCCAGGTGTCTTTCAAATCAAACCCCACCACCCTCACTGCCTCAGAAAATGTAGAACACAACAACGATGGTAATCAGAGATTTTCTGAAGAAAAGAAATTTCAAATTATAATAATAATAATAATAATAATAATAATAATGCCGGTGGCACGTAAAATGCACCAATCCGACCATGGCCGTTGCCAGCCTCACCTGGCACCTGTGCAGGTGGCACGTAAAAAGCACCCACTACACTCACGGAGTGGTTGGCGTTAGGAAGGGCATCCAGCTGTAGAAACATTGCCAGATAAGACTGGAGCCTGGTGCAGCCTTCTGGCTTCCCAGATCCCCGGTCGAACCGTCCAACCCATGCTAGCATGGAGAACGGACGTTAAACGATGAATAATAATAATAATAATAATAATAATAATGAAAATAAAATACATGAGATCGTCACAGGTGGAGAACCTTTGACTATAATTCTACGGGATTAAGGAGGGCCCACATGAGAAACAAACAACAGATAAAAGACAAAACAAAACAACAACAAAATAAAATGAAATAAAAATAGAAAGGATTAAGACCATGGATCAAGATTAAGAACATAATTTGTTGTGCTGGCTTTTGTTGAAAATTTTAATCCGACAAATATTTCACAAGCAACATGGCAACTAATTCATCCTAGTTACATTCTCCTACTGTTGGCAGCCATTATACTGTGGCTATGCTGGAGCACCCAGCACCTTCACGTTGGTCTGAGACAACATATTTTATTGATTTTTTTTTTCATTATTAATTAATTGGCCGAGTTTATCTTGTTTTTCTTTTGGAGTAATGTGACATACACCTCAATACCCATTTCTTTATTACCCACAAGGGGCTAAACATAGAAGGGACAAACAAGGACAGACATAGGTATTAAGTTGATTACATCGGACCCAGTGCGTAACTGGTACTTAATTTATCGACCCCGAAAGGATGAAAGGTAAAGTCGACCTCGGCGGAATTTGAACTCACAACGTAACGGCAGACGAAATACTGCTAAGCATTTCGCCCGACGTGCTAACGTTTCTGCCAGCTCGCCGCCTTCAATACCACAAGGCACTTTTACCACCTCAATACCACAAGGCACTTTTCGTTGGATATAGTCACACATCTTTCTACCTGTCCATCCATTCATCAATCCATCCACTTATCTACCCACTTATGTATGTATGTATCTAGCTGTCTGTCTAGCTATCCATCTATCTGTCGATCCATCTATTTATCTTACCTACTTATGTATCTATCTCTCTATCTGTCCATCTATCTACCAACACTATCATCAATTTTAATGCCAACTTTTCCAGGTCACATGATGGAATTTGTTGAAGTGGATTTTCTACAGCTGGATGCTCTCTCTGTCACCAACCATCACCTATTTCTGAGTAAGGTAATATTTTCCATTTCCCTTGATCAAACACGTTTTCACAGAGGATTGGAAGCAAGTGAGAAACCTTGTGGTTGAGAAACAAATTCCTTAATCTCACAGAACACCTGTGCCTATACAGTACTCATGACCCCTTCAGAGGGCCACTGAAACTAGTGGGAGGGAGCTAGGAAGATACCCTCAAACTGAAAATCTGGCTTAAATGTTTACAACAGAGTAAACTCCATGAAAAGGTACCCGATGTGCCGATTGATGGTGTTAAGCTAGAGGGACAGATAAGCATATCACCCAATTTGGCTGCTATTTCTAGCTCTGATCCATAAACTAATTGCTCCAAATATACTCGCACTCACCTCCCCCCATATTTTACATTACTACAAGCAGTGCTTTACAGGACAGAATGCAGTGGGTGTGCCAATCCAGACATGTTTGCTTTCTTTTCTCCACTTGCCATCATCATGATTTAACACCTGCTTTCCATGTTGGCATGGGTGGGATGGTCAACAGGAGCTGGACGGGTAAAAGACTACACCAGGCTACTGTGTCTGTTCTGGCATGGTTTTTATGGCTGGATGCTCATCCTAACACCAACCACCCCACAGAATGGACAGGGCCATGTGTAAAGGACCTGCGCCAGTGTCGTGTATGGATCACTAGTGCTGGTGCCATGAAAAGAGCTTCCAGCACACACTATAAGGTGGTTGGCATTAGGAAGGGCATCCAGCCACAGAAACTATGCCCAAACATACGAATGGAGCCTGGTGCAGCTTCTTAGTTGGCCAACTCCTGTTGACCCATCCAACCCATGCCAGCATGGAAAAACGGATGTTAAATGATGATGATGATTCACCATTGTCCATTCTGTTCATCTATGCCAGATGATGTTTAGTCTAGAGGTCAGTTCTGATCAAGAAGACTTACAGCCAAAAGCATTCCAATGTGACCATCCTGTCTTTTCTGTTTTTTGTTCTAGTCAAGCCATATCTAAGATCACACTCACTAAGACATGGTAGTTTTGTTTTTGTTTGAGGAATATATGGCTACTATTCCTAGCGACTGTACAGAGGGTCCCTCATTGGTTCATAGGAGACTAATGTGGTGGCAAGACTCAGTTTGACTCTTGCTCTGATTCAGTATTTATCAATCAGAGATGGCACACATCACAACACAGCTTTGGTTATTAATGTGGTGTGGAAGCACTCCGTCGGTTACAACGATGAGGGTTCCGGTTGATCCGAATCAACGGAACAGCCTGCTCGTGAAATTAACGTGTAAGTGGCTGAGCACTCCACAGACACGTGTACCCTTAACGTAGTTCTCGGGGATATTCAGTGTGACACAGAGAGTGACAAGGCCGGCCTTTTGAAATACAGGTACAACAGAAACAGGAAGTAAGAGTGAGAGAAAGCTGTGGTGAAAGAGTACAGCAGGGATCACCACCATCCCCTGCCGGAGCCTCGTGGAGCTTTTAGGTGTTTTCGCTCAATAAACATTCACAACGCCCGGTCTGGGAATCGAAACCGCGATCCTATGACCGCGAGTCCGCTGCTCTAACCACTGGGCCATTGCGCCTCCGGTTATTAATGACACTTAAGGTGATGATGATGATGATGTTGTTTGTGTATGTGTGTGTGTTTCATGGTAGTTTGCCTGTGGGGAGACAAGATCTTTTATCTTTTACTGGATTCAGCTATTTGACTGCAGCCATACTGGAGCACCACCTTCAAGAGTTTTTAGATGAACGAATTGATCCCAGTACTTATTATATCAGTCATTGCCAAATTGCAAAGTCATGGGGATGTAAACAAACCAATAGCAGTTGTCAAGAGACAAACACACATGATGGGCTTCTTTCAGTTTCCGCCTAACATCCACTCACAAGGCCTTAGCCAGTCCAAGGCTATATATATAGTATAAAGACACTTGCCCAAGGTGCCATGCGGTGGGACTGAACCTGGAAAGCAAACTTCCTACTACACATCAACATCTGTGCCTATGTTGATAGCTGTAATAGTAGCTGTGCTGGGAAGTTTAGAGGCAACAATCTATGTAGTAGCAGGCAATGTGAGGGTGAGAGCTTGCTATTGAATCTGACCATAACCTCAACACACGTCCAGTTGGTCTTTCGTTTTAAGTATTCAAATTTCATTGTGTACGTGTGAACTGCTCAGCCACAGGGGCATAAACAAACAAACACTGGTTGTCACATGGTGGTCTTGTGATAGTACAAATAATTCTGCTTTGTGTCGACACCAAGTTTGTGGTGGGAAAGTTGGAAAAGTGAGGGGAAAAAGAAAGAAAAAAAAAGCAAGACTATTCAATCGATAATTGATCTAACATATTGATCTGGATGCCCAGATCAATATGTGTACATTGTCTTATAGTAGTGGTTGCCAACCTTTCCTATGCCCCATACCTCTAAAAAAAATGTTTGATTAATTTTTTCACCCCACACTCCCCCTATGTTATATCTGAAGAAGAAACAATCAATTTTCTAATAACTAATTAATTTTCTTTAAATTGAACCAAGATACATTAATTAGTATTGTGAGGATAAACAAAGTGAACTCCTAACAAAATAAGTTTTTCATTTTGTGTACAAAATACAAACAGATCAATAAGAAAAAATTATGAGCAGTAAAATCAATCACAATTGTGAACAGGAATTTCAATAATGTCTTTGTTTCTGATTCTCATTTTCTTTTTACTTGTTTCGGTCATTTTGACTGCGGCCATGCTGGAGCACCGCCTTTAGTCGAGCAAATCGACCCCGGGACTTATTCTTTGTAAGCCTAGTACATATTCTATCGGTCTCTTTTGCCGAACCGCTAAGTGACGGGGACGTAAACACACCAGCATCGGTTGTCAAGCAATGCTAGGGGGACACACACAAACACACACACATATATATATATATATATACATATATACGACAGGCTTCTTTCAGTTTCCGTCTACCAAATCCACTCACAAGGCATTGGTCGGCCTGGGGCTATAGCAGAAGACACTTGCCCAAGATGCCACGCAGTGGGACTGAACCCGGAACCATGTGGTTGGTTAGCAAGCTACTTACCACACAGCCACTCCTGCGCCTGACTTTTTATCAAAACATGGAACTTTCTAGTTGATTGTTGGTCCACAGTTCTGTCTGTGGATTCAGGTGGTTCCTAGATTTTGTCTTCATTTGTTTTCTTACCTCACAGGTGTGGCTGTCTGGTAAGAACCTTGCTTCCTAACCACATGGTTTTGGGTTCTGTCCCACTGTGTAGCACCTTGGGCAAGTGTCTTTTACTATAGTCTCAGGCTGACCAAAACTTTGCAAGTGGATTTGGCAGACGGAAACTGAAAGAAGCCTGTTACATGCGTGTGTGTGTCTGTCTCCCACTATTACCTGACAACCAGTGTTGGTGTGTTTATGTCCCTGTAACTTAGCATGGAAAATGAACACAGAACAATGGAGGTGAGAATAGTGATGACGTTGGGGAGGGAGATGCAAGAGGATAATAATAGAATGAGGGCACAGTTCTTGGTGTGTTTAATGAAATAAAAATTATTGCTTAAGAGTTAATAATTTTATTTTACAAAGCAATTTTAATAAACTCTGTACTTCACCTCTTTGTCACACAATTTCTGAAATGAAAGCATTGCATCCCCAGGGGGCATGGTACCCCACATAGTAGTACGAGTAGTAGTAGTAGTAGTAGTAGTAGTAGTAGTAGCAGCAGCAGCAGTCAGAACCTCATCACATTCTGTGTCCCACTGAATCTCCCAGAGAACTATGTTAAGCAAACGTGTGTCTGTGGAGTACTCAGCCACTTGCACAGATCTTACAGATCTATGATAAAAAGGCATTCCAGCCATGACCGCTGCCTATTTTGTACATCCGAAACTACTATATCCAATGTTTGGTTGCTATTTCTAGCAGATCCAAAAGTCTTACAAAAGTTACATTGTTGAATAGTGGTGGTGGTGGTTGTTCAACCCACACTCAATTATGACCAAGGTGGACCTAGGACGAAAGAAAAAAGCCATTCCCACAAAAACCATGCAGTCATTGTTCTACTGTTTTAAAGACCAGTGTGGCGAGATTTAAAGGGAAATTTAGCTGCTATTTTTAGCATGTCAAGCACTGATGTACCTTGTGGTTTGATCTGAAGACAGTTGTAATAGTAGTGGTAGTAGTAGTAGTAATAGTGTTTTAGAGTGTTGCTCATATAGCTGCAGCGAGTGTGTCATTAAAACAGAACTGGAGGACAAGGTGGAGGCGATGTTGATGTTGATGTTTCGGGCCATGGTCAATGTTATGATGGTTGGTTGGTTGGTCGGTTGGTCTGTCGATTAGTCAGCTGGTTGACTGGTGGTCAGTCAGCTGGTCGGACAATGAGGAGGGATGGAAGGTATTACTGATGATGGCCACATTATATATTTCTTTACTACCCACAAGGGGCTAAACATAGAGGGGACAAACAAGGATCTACTAAACCAGGGATTAAGTCGATTACATCGACCCCAGTGCGAGAAACTGGTACTTTATTTATCGACCCCGAAAGGATGAAAGGCCGATGGCCACATTATATACATTACTGATGATGGTGGTAATGCTATATAACTGACCTCACCTGTGCTGGTGCCATGTAAACAGCACTGAATCCATTCTGTGGGGTGGTCAGCGTTAGGAAGGACATCCAGGTGTAAAAACCATGCCAAAACAGACACAGCAGCCTGGGGTAATCTTCTACTTGGCTGCCTCCTGTTGGACTGTCCAATCCATGCCAGCATGGAAGGCATTCGTTAAACGATGATAACGATGATGGTGATGATAGTGCTAATAATTACTGATGGTGGTGGCAATGTTTTATTAATGATGGGCTTTCAATATTAAAATAATAATAATAATGAAATTATTGTATACAGTGCTCAGGTGCACCACAACTTGTCAGAAAGTGCATATAAAGTACATGCAGTAATGTAAAAATGTCTGGAAAGCGAACAATGTATGAGTCAGATACATGCCTGTGTGTGTATGGAGGGGAGAAAAATCAGGTGTAGTGTTGGCGAATCTCAGGAAGCATGGAAGTTTTGAAGGATGCAGTGCTCCGACAACTAACAACCGATGCCGGCAGTTTGTTCCATGCTTCAGCAACTCTCAGCGTGAAAAAATGTTTCCTGAAGTCATGGGAGCTGTGCTGTTTTCTTACTTTGTAAATATGTCCACGGGTGTTAGATGGGTGGAGTTTGAAAAGGTGCTCAGAGTTATTGTTTGTACGATGGTTGATAATTTTATGGGTGTCTGCCAAGTCAGCTGCCAGATGTCGGAGTTTCAATGTGTCCATGCCCAGGGAAGTAAGGCATTCAGGATATGGCAAATGCCTGATGGAAGGTATTCTTTTGGTTGCACGTCGCTGAACAGCTTCCAGACGATTGATATCCTGGGCAAGATAGGGGTTCCTCCTGGGCAAGACAGGGGAAAGTGTTTAATAATATTCCACCAGTGGTGGTGGCCATATTAAAGAGAAAAGCTGGCTTAGAAACGAAATAGAAATGTTACAACAGCAACAAGAACAACGAATTTATGAAGCACTTACCTATAGAGGGAGACTTAAACGGGTATTTCTCTGGAAGATCCACTCTTACCTTCCAGACTCCACCTTCATAAGGTGCTGAAAACAAGATAAAAGAACTCGTTAAGTCAACATGTAAAAAACACATTTCTTTAGCTTTTGTAATTAAGAATTTTTAAGGGGGAGAATTAAAACAAAAGGAGAAAAGAAAGAAAAACAGAATGAGGGTGGGGGTGGAATACAAAGAAAGACTACAGGATGTTAGGGAGGAAAAAGAGGGGAGAAGGGGGTGTAAAGAGAGAGATAGAGAGAAAAAACAGGAGAAAGAGGTAAGGAGGATTTGAGGGGAAGGGGGAAAGGAAGAAAAGAATGCACCTGTGCCGGTGCTGTGTAGACACACCTGTGCTAGTGCTGCATAGACGCACCTGCGCAGGTGCTGCATATATGCACCTGTGCTGCTGCTGTGTAGACACACCTGTGACAGTGCTGCATAGACGCACTTGTGCCAGTGCCATGTAGACGTACCTGTGCCAGTGCCACGTAGATGTACCTGTGCCAGTGCCACGTAGACGTACCTGTGCCAGTGCCACGTAGACGTACCTGTGCTGGTGGCACGTAAAAATCACCCAGAACACTGATAAGTGGTTGGTGTTAGGAAGGGCATCCAGCCTTAGAAACCATGCCGCAACAGACAACTGGAGCCTGGCCAGCTCCGTGTCAAACCATCCAACCCATGCCAACTTGGAAAGCAGATGTTAAATGATGATGATGATGATCTTAATTTGATTGCACCTATTGACATCTTTCACAACATTTCCTTCGTTTTTCTGTCAGAAAGAAAACTGGTTTCCAAATTTGTTTCATAAAATAACGTGCTTTTGTGTATACCTGAATGTGTGTGTGTGTGTGCGTGCACACGTGTATGTGTGTATCATGAGGTGATAGGTGAATTCTGACATCAGGAACATTCTTTGAGGCCGCCACATATAATTAGACAAGGCCAAGAGGGCAATTAATGGAATTTATCTGCCAAAATTGTGATACAAATGAATTCGGTTTTTGGAAACTTGACAACATTTTAAACAAATACAAATTAAATATTTTCTAAATGTCTGAGATGAATTGTAATTAATAGATTAATAGGATTATAAGTAGGGTTTATGTGGAGACATGTGGCTTAGTGGTGAGGGCCTTGGCCTGAGATTCTAAGGGTGTGAGCTTGATACCCGGGGGTGTATTGCAGTCCTTGAGCAAAAGATTTTGCATTGCTCCAATCTACCCCACTAGCAAAAATCAGTTGTACCTGTAATTCAAAAGGGTCCAGCCTTGTCACATTCTGTGTCACACTGAATCTCCCAGAGAACTGCATTAGGCACACGTGTGTCTGTGGAGTACTCAACCACTTGCATGTTAATTAAATGAGCTGGCTATTCTGTTGATCAGATCAATTGGAATCCTTGTTGTCATGACCAATGGAGTGCCAGTTTAAGGTTTATTAGAGACAGAGAGAGAGAAAGAGAGAGAGAGAGACAATGACAGGGAGAGAGAAAGAGAGACAATGACAGGGAGAGAGAGAGAGAGAGACAATGACAGGGAGAGAGAGAGAGAGCGAGACAGTGACACATAAACAGTTATACATAAATGTACAGAATCCAGAAAGAGAACCTCTGCATGGTTCTTCAATACACTGAAAATAGCAGCCAATTCTCCAAATCCCACTTTACCAGAAAAAAAGGAGACGTAGCCAGTATAATGGAGTCTTGAAGATGAGATCACCAGAGATTGATTGGACTCTCTTGATCGTAGGCCTGCTCAATCAGGACTGACCTTGACTAAAAGACACACACACACACATACATTAGTCATACTCCAACCAAAATGTCAATCATCAATTGCAGTCAGCAGGCACTGATTCGAGTGATGGACGGTAAGGAAGCGCTGCAGCTGATAGTAGTCGAGGTAGACTTGGAACAGGAACAAAGGATGGAGACAGAGTTAGTCAGAACTATTAATTTCAATCAATTCAATGGCCGAGTAGATATGCTTATTAGACAACCGATTCAAAGCTTGTTGGGTTCAAATCCACTTCAAGTGCTTCCACTGTTTATTTGGGCCATGCATCTGATTCAACATTTTACCAGCTCTCAGCTGTTAAGAACAGATGCCAGACATTTGGAGGAAATATTATCTATAATGGGCTTACATCCTACCCAAGTTTGTCATCTATTTCATTAAATTCAAAATAATTCCTCAAAGACTTTAAAAAAAAAAAAGACTCCGCCGGTTACGACGACGAGGGTCCCAGCTGATACAATCAACGGAACAGCTTGCTCGTGAAATTAACGTGCAAATGGCTGAGCATTCCACAGACACGTGTACCCTTAACGTAGTTCTCGGGGATAATCAGCGTGACACAGAGAGTGACAAGGCTGACCCTTTGGAATACAAGTACAACTCATTTTTGCCAGCTGAGTGGACTGGAGCAACGTGAAATAAAGTGTCTTGCTCAAGGACACAACGCGTCGCTGGGAATCGAACTCACAACCTTACGATCATGAGCCGAATGCCCTAACCACTAAGCCACGCGCCCTCAAAGACTTTAGAGATATATTAGTTCCACATTTTGGCAGAAGGTCAGCAAGTTAAGTGCTTTTTTTGCCAACGCTGAAAGGATGACAGGCAAAGTCGACCTTGGTGGATTTTGAACTCAGAATGTAATAACAAAATGCTGTTGAGTATTTTGCCCCACCTGCTAATGATTCCACCAGCTCATTGCCTTATTTTAGAGACAGATCGCTTACTTTAGAGGCAGACTGCTTTATCCATTTGCCAATAATCTTTCACCCTTTTACTTGTTTCAGTCACTGGACTGCAGCCATGCTGGGGCACAACCTTGATACAGAGAGAGAGAGACAGACAGACAGTGACAGGGAGAGAGAGAGAGAGAGAGAGAGAGAGAGAGAGACAGAGACAGAGAGACAGTGACATAGGGACGAACACTACAATCGAAACAAACCAACACCAGTAGTCAAGTGTTGCAGTGGAGGAAGGACAAACACACACAACAGGCTTCAACAAAGTTACTGTTTACAAAATTCACCCACAAAGCATTGGTCAGCCTGGGGTTATAGAAAACACTTGCCCAAGCAGCTGTGCAGCAGGACTGAACTCAAGACCACAAGGTTGCAAAGCAAGCTTCTTACCCTCACACCCATGCCCTGTGCCTAAAAAAAATCTCCTTTTTAAAAAGTTAAATTGAGAAAAGAAGGGACAGCGCCCATAAACTGTGCAAGTCCTTCTAGACTAGAGATATTAATAAAGCTGATAGCAACCACCCAGAATATCTATTTGTGAGCCGATGTCTACGGGAAAAACACAGGCAGAAGGGTACATTCTGAGTGACCTTCACTTTAACTATACACCCAATGAGCGATAATTAAAGTGGGTGGCATGTTTAGGCTCAACACCTACATGCAAACTCCTGCAAGCAAAATCCACCACGACCACCTCCTAAGAGCTAAAGCGAATCCTGACCATATTAGAGATATGAAACTAGTTAACAGGCTTCAGACTGGCAATCGATTCCTTCAGCCTTCAACGACTGTTTTTATGGGGACGGACGGACACACACACACACGTTTGTGTAGTGCAATGGTTTCCCTTCCCATTCTACACACATACAATATAAACCTATGTTTCTCAACCATGGTCCATGTGACCCTGATGGAAGGGTCCAGAGGCAAAAAATGGTTGGAACCCCTGATGTAGATTTACAATTAAAGGCATTCCTACCATGGCCATCTTCTGATGTTACGGGTCTCTGGGACTCCATTATCTAATCTATCCTTCCATTTGTATTTTTCTTTTGTTCGAGAGGAAGATTTTAACTGCTATTTCTAGTATGTTGAGTGACTGCCTAGAGCAGTGATTCCCAACCTTTCTATTCATGTCCAGGCCAGATCTAAAACCTGGATGTTTTTTAGGGGGTTGTACCAAGAAGAAAAAAAAAAAAAAGTAAAAAAAAAATCAAAAGAAAATTTATATTTCTAGAGGGAAGATCCTCGGTGGAGGTCCCGATTAGATTTTGTTGCTAAAATTTATTTGCAATAAATTAGTTATACTTCTACAATTACACAAAAGAAGGGCATGGCTGTGTGGTTAGGGAGCTTGCTTCCTAGCTACATGGTTTCGGGTTCAGTCCCACTGCGTGGCACTTTGGGTAGGTGTCTTTCACTATAGCCCCGAGCCGACCGAAGCTTTGTGATTGAATTCGGTAGGTGGAAGTTACTGCCGTGTGTGTATATGTGCGTGTAGGTGCTTGTGCCTCTCCCAAAGAGAGAGAGGGAAATAGGGTTGTTTTTAAAAGATCGAATGGCTGTGTGGGTCCGTTTGAGTAATGTAGGGATCAAAGGAGTCCCAGAGGTAAGAAATGGTTGAGAAACTCTTGTGGGGACCTCCCCACCTCATAAAAAAAATTACAGGCATTTATACAGACTGAAAGTTTATAAATCATAACACAGAAAAAACCCCAGCAATTATAAAGATCTTCAATCTGAAAAAGAAAGAGGATCGTGGCTGTGTGGTAAGTAGCTTGCAAACCAACCACATGGTCCCGGGTTCAGTCCCACTGCGTGGCATCTTGGGCAAGTGTCTTCTGCTATAGCCCCGGGCCAACCAATACCTTGTGAGTGGATTTGGTAGACGGAAACTGAAAGAAGCCTGTCGTATATATGTATATATATATATATATGTATGTGTGTGTACTTGTGTGTCTGTGTTTGTCCCCCTAGCATTGGCAACCGATGCTGGTGTGTTTACGTCCCCGTCACTTAGCGGTTCGGCAAAAGAGACCGATAGAATAAAGTACTGGGCTTACAAAGAATAAGTCCCGGGGTCGATTTGCTCTCGACTAAAAGCGGTGCTCCAGCATGGCCGCAGTCGAATGAGTGAAACAAGTAAAAGAGAAAAGAGAGAAATATATCTGGACAAAGACGTATTGTGTCCTGTCTGTCTACCTCTCTCACTCACACAAATATAATATACACACATATATACACAGCAACAAAACCAGCAGAGAGAGAGGCGGGGCAGTAAAAGTCTACCTAACCATATAAGCAAAAAAGCAAAAACCAGTACCAACTGTTTGTGGTACTATGTGTGAATGAGAGAGAGGTAGACAGACAGGACAAACAATACATCTTTATCCAAATAAAAGAAAACTATGGGACCTCTTCATGGCCGTTCTTCTCACTAGAAACAACAGCAACTCTAATTTCCCATTTTAAAAAGGGAAGGGTGTCAATTACGAGAGGGGCATTTCGAGTCCGGTTAAATGGATTCGTTCTCTCTCTCTCTCTCTCCCAGACACCCAAATATATTTTGCAAGTCACTGCTGATGTTGCTAATGCGATTCAATAGAAGGTGTTAGGCGAGATATTGCCTGTCTGTGCGTCGCACCCTCCCCGAGATTGCAAGAGTCTATAATTAATTATATCAAAAGATTATATTCGATAATACACACACACACACCATGCCAGAAGGGATGCCCGTGACTGGAACGCTTTTTATGATAGATCTACTAAACCAGGAATGACCTGAGACGAAGCAACATTGATAAAAACATCAAACATGCAGTCTAAGCCAACGTCTAACCAATTAGAAATAACAACCATATCTCTCTCAAATCACGCTACTTCTTAGATATTTTTAAAAAGTGCACGTTGTATGTATATATATATATATATATATACCAAGTAATTAAGGGTTTAGCAACGATTTGCCTCACCACACACCGAATTTAGAAGTAGCAGTCAAAGAGTGGTGAGGCAAATCGTTGCTAAACCCTTAATTACTTAGTATTACTTAAGCCTTCCTTGAATGGGGCTTTTACATGCCGAAATCTACTTGGTGAAATTAATGATTATTCCAAATTAATTAATTTCACCCTATATTATCATATATATATATATATATATATATATATATATAGCGGTACTCCAGTGTGGCCGAAGATTAATGACTGAAACAAGTAAAAGATAAAAAGACTTCGAATCAGAAGATTGTGAGTTCGTGTCTCAACGTTGTCGAATAATCTATTCAAAGCGGTGCTCCAGCATGGCTGCTGCAGTCAAATGACTGAAACAAGAACACACACATAAATACATACACCAGTATACACACACATCATCATCATTATAGAAGGTGGCAAGCTGGAAGAAAGAATCGTTAGTACACCGGACGAAATGCTTAGCGGCATTTCGTCCGTCTTTACGTCCCGAGTTCAAATTCCGCTGAGGTCGACTTTGCCTTTTATCCTTTCGGGGAGTCGATAAAGTAAATACCAGTTACGCACTGGGGTCGACGTAACTGAAAAGTCCACTCCCCCAAAATCCTAGGCTTTGTGCTTATATTAGAAAGGTTTTATTATTATTGGCTAAATTTCGATATGAGTACCACAACTTAAGAAGAGTGGTCCCGGTGCGCGCACTCGCGCTAGCTAGTCGTGACTAGTCGATCCTACGACTACCTAGCAAAGTAAATAAAATACAAAATAAATAAAAAAAATTTAAAAACAAATAAAACACAAAGTAAATAATTTTTTTAAACAAACTAATTAAAGCACAAAAAACACAAAGTAAGGATCGACTAGTCACGACTAGCTATCGCGGCTGTGCGAGTGCGCGCACCGGGACCACTCTTCTTAAGTAGTATCAACGGAAGGCCGAGCGGTTCGTGTTTCGGCGCTGTAATCCTTTGCTGAAAAACTCATGTTTTTGGTTCTATTATACACACATGTGCGTACGCAATGTCTGTCTAGGGAAAGAAAAAGGCAGGATGGCCACGGCCGCAACGCCTTAGATAAACAACTGCGTGAGCGAGTGAGAGGAGGTCAGAGGTGAGGCGAGGCAATAAACATAAACAATAAAAAGACTGAAATTGCCTCACAAATAACGAGAGTACGTAAGAGAAGGGAGAGAACTCTCATTTGACTCTTTAGTGACATCAGATAAGTTTGCTATTGAAAGCAGTTTGTGGACAAAGGAAAGTGGGAAAAAAAACCAATTTTTGTTTTTATACTTTTACCGTTTCCTGATTTTTATTTATTTATGTATTTTTTTAAATATTTTTCTACAAAATTATCAACATCATCATCATCATCAACAACAACAACATCTGGAGGCTTGTCTTTTTTTTTTTTGCACGCGATTGCGTGTACATATAGTGTGTGTGTGTGTGTGCGTGTCTACATAGAAACAGCAGCAAACTGCAACTACGACATGCAAGCATTCGTTGCATCTCCAGTCACCCCTCTCTCTCCCTTTCTTGTTCTGGTTGACTTTTAATAATGATTTCTCCCTTTTTATCAATTTATTCATATAATATCAATATACATTTAATTACATACCACGGTATATAATAATAATAATAATAATAATTAATTCTTTTTATTTTTATATTTTTGATAATTAATGATGATGATGATGATGATAAGGGTATGCAATGTGTCAATATATTTTGCCTACAAATTATTATTGTTTGCATTGAGCGATTGATTATTTTTTAATTTTTACATAAGGAGAATTGGGTCATAACAACCATCGAATAACAATCATTTGAAATAATTTTAGGTCATTCTTTGCATTTTTTAAGGGACCAAGAAAAAACCTGGATCGATTTAATCAAACACACATTCATTTCCTTGTGTATTTTTCTTGTGATGACAAAAACAACAGAATGGTGAATGAAAAAACAAGTTGCTATGGGGCATTTTTAGTTACGGCCCTTTTACATTCTCGGTTCAAATTCCGAGAGGTCCTTTTTTTTTTTTTAACCTTCAGTCCTTCCAGGGGAGATAAAATATAATAAATATTTTTACTAGTCAAGTAAATGAACAAAAGGATTTAGGGGGCTATGTGGTTAAAGAAGTTCGTGTCTAAACCATGATGAAGCTTGAGGTTCAATTCGTGTGTGTGCAGCAGTGGATATCTTGGGTAAAAACATTGCTAGTGGAATTTGCAAGAGGGGAAACTGTATGGAAGCTTGCCTGTGTGTGTGTGTGGGGGGGTGTATGTTGTGTACTAAGATAATGGAAGCACTCCGTTGGTTACGACGACGAGGGTTCCGGTTGATCCGAATCAACAGAACAGCCTGCTCGTGAAATTAACGTGTAAGTGGTTGAGCACTCCACAGACACGTGTACCCTTAACGTAGTTCCCTTTGAAATGCAGATACAACAGAAACAGGAAGTAAGAGTGAGAGAAAGTTGTGGTGAAAGAGTACAGCAGGGATCACCACCATCCCCTGCCGGAGCCTTGTGGAGCTTTAGGTGTTTTCGCTCAATAAACACTCACAACGCCCAGTCTGGGAATCAAAACCACGATCCTATGACCGCGAGTCCGCTGCCCTAACCACTGGGCCATTGCGCCTCCACGTACTGAGATAAGTGTGCATAAGTATGTACGAAAGTGTGTAAAATTGTGTAGAGAGGTATAAGTGTGTGTATATATCTGTATGCGTGTGAGTGTGTGTAGCTATTTCAGAATACACAAAAACCACCTTATATTCCTCACTGTCCAGTGCAGCTTTGACCTGGTCATTGACACAATTCCACAGTAACTCACAGTTAGTGGTCAATCGACAAAAATATATATACACACCTCTCCTTCCAACCTAACTACTTTTCTCTCTATTCCCTCTCCCCCCACTGCCACTGGTTATGCAATGCAATTCTGTTGTTCATGTTTATTTTCCATCTCACAAAATATTAGTTTCGAATTTTGGCACAATGCCAGCAATTTTAGAGGAGGAGTAAGTCAATTTTACATCAATCCCAAGCTTCAATTGGTGCTTATTTTATCAACCCCCACCGAAAGGATGAAAGGCAAAGTTGACCTCAGTGGAATTTGA
Organism: Octopus sinensis; assembly: GCF_006345805.1. Taxonomy (NCBI): domain Eukaryota; kingdom Metazoa; phylum Mollusca; class Cephalopoda; order Octopoda; family Octopodidae; genus Octopus; species Octopus sinensis. Next base: position 8,805,272 of record NC_043020.1, read on the forward strand.
ACTCAGAACGTAAAGACTGACAAAATGCCACTAAGCATTTCTTAATGGCATTATCGAAGTAACGATTCCGCCAGCTTGCAGCAGCTTATCTCACAAAAAATATTGATAAAACAAATGTGTAAGTACCAGTAAATAAAATACATTGTACCAAACAAACACACACACACCAACAAAGGGAAATGTTGTGGTCAGGCAGGAGCAAACTGCAACTCACGGGACCTTCTGAATGGCATACCTTTAAGCCCACCTAATGATGAGCCATCTCTCACGTGGCCTGTTTCTTGAAAATGGTTACCCATGCCTACTCTAAGACAGCAGTTCTCAACTGTGGGTCCAAGAGCAGCATGTGACCCTCAAGCAATCTTCTGGCAGCCCCCGAAGATCTTCCCTCTAGAAATATAAATTTTATTTTGACTTTTTTTCCTTTTTTTTTTTCTTGGTACAACCCCCCAAAAAACATCCAGGTTTTAGATCTGGCCTGGATATGAATAGAAAGGTTGGGAATCACTGCTCTAGGCAGTCACTCAACATACTAGAAATAGCAGTTAAATCTTCCTCTCGAACAAAAGAAAAATACAAATGGAAGGATAGATTAGATAATGGAGTCCCAGATACCCGTAACATCAGAAGATGGCCATGGTAGGAATGCCTTTAATTGTAAATCTACATCAAGGGTTCTCAACCATTTTTTGCCTCTGGACCCCTTTGATTTCTATTTTACTTTTGTGGACCCCCACCTCCCCATTAGGAACTGTATTAAAATTGTTAAAATATTTCATGTAATGTAGATGTATAACCGATTTTATTAAACAAACTTTACTGGTCTGAAGCACAATTTTTTCATGGCTCCTGAAAAATTACTGTGACCCCACAGAAAATCTTGTATGGACCCTGGTTGAGAACTGGCCTACATGACCAGTGTTGACCCATGTCTAAATAACATCACACATTCATCATCATCATCATCGTTTAACGTCCGCTTTCCATGCTAGCATGGGTTGGACAGTTCAACTGGGGTCTGGGAAGCCAGAAGGCTGCACCAGGCCCAGTCTGATCTGGCAGTGTTTCTACAGCTGGATGCCCTTCCTAACACCAACCACTCTGTGAGTGTAGTGGGTACTTTTTACGTGCCAGACGAGGCTGGCAAACAGCCACGATCAGATGGTGCTTTTTACGTGCCACCGGCACGGAAGCCAGTCAGGGCGGCACTGGCTACAGCCACGTTCAGATGGTTCTCTTGCGTGCCACCGGCACTGGTATCAAAGCTACAAATTCCACTGATGTTGTTAGATTACGATTCTGATTTGGATTTTCACTTGCCTCAACAGGTCTTCACAAGTGGAGTTTTGTGTCCCAAGAAGGAAAGGAACATTGATTAATGATAATGATTAATGGTTGAGCCAGATAGAGAAGACTTTTCCACCACCACCACACCCTTGTTTAAATCTGGCTTTGTACCTTATCAAAAGTCAATCAAGAAATTTTAGATAATCTTAATTATCTTTATTAATATAGAATTGTTTGTGCAGCAGACAAAATGCTTAGCTGCACTTTTTCCAACTTCTAATGTCCTGAGTTCAAATTCTGCTGAGGTCACCTTTACTTTTCATTCTTTCAGGGTCAATAAAATATGTACTAGTTGAACACTGGGATTGATGTAATCAACTGGGCCCCTTGTCTGAAACTGCTGGCCTTGTGCCAAAATTTGAAACTTATCACTATCATTATTTTACAGCCTGAGTTCAAATTCTGCCGAGGTCGACTTTGCTTTTCATCCTTTAGGGGTCAATAAATTAAGTACCAGTTGTGCACTGGGGTTGATGTAATCAACTAGTCCCCTCCTACAAAATTTCAGGCTTTGTGCATTTAGTAGAAATTATTATTATTATTATTAAGGTGATGAACTGACAGAATTAGTTAACACATCAGATAAAATGCATGGTGATATGTCTGTCTTTACATTCTAGGTTCAAATTCCACTGAGGTCGACTGTGCCTTCCATCCTTTGGGGGCGGTCAATGAAATAAATACCAGTTGTACACTGGGGTCAATGTAATCAACTTATTCCATCCCTTAAAATTTCAGCTCTTGTGCCATTAGCAGAAATTATTATTATTATCATTATCATTATTATTATTATTATCATCATCATCAAGGTGGTGAACTAACAAAATTAGCATATCAGACAAGATGCATGGTGGAACTTCACCTGTTTCTACATTCTGAGTTCAAATGCCACTGGCTTGAGCTTTGCTCTTCATCCTTTTAGGGTCAATAGAATAAGTACCAGCTGAGCACTGGGGGTCAGTATAATTACAGGCCTTATGCCAAATATTAGAAAGAATCATTATTAGTGAGTGGCTGCGTGGTAAGTAATTTGCTTACCAAGCACATGGTTCTGGGTTCAGTCTCACTGCGTGGCACCTTGGGCAGGTGTCTTCTACTATAGCCTCAGGCCGACCAAAGCCTTGAGAGTGGATTTAGTAGGCGGAGACTGAAAGAAGCCTGTCGCGCATATATATATGTGTGTGTGTGTGTGTGTGTCTGTGTTTGTTCCCACACCATTGCTCGACAACCGATGTTGGTGTGTTTACATCCCCCATAACTTAGCAGTTCAGCATAAGAGACCAATAGAATAAGTACTAGGCTGACGAAGAATAAGTCTTCGAGTTGATTTGCTCAATTAAAGGCAGTGCTCCAGCATGGCCACAGTCAAAATGACTGCATTGTTTGAGTTTTAATCTTGCCAATATTGACAAAAGGATTGAGAGAATAATTAGAGAAGTAGCAGTAATATAATTGGGTTGACAGCGTAAATAAGCAAGTGGCAGTAATACAACTGGGTCGAGAGGCTAAAATGGGACATATCCTCATAATTAGGCTGAAAATGAGTACCAGTCATATAAGTGGGTCAAGAGCTGAATTCAATTACCTACAACACTCACCCCCCTCTCTCATCCCACTTTATGCCAGGGGCTGTGTAGCCCCCAGCGAAACGAACGAACTTTTGCTTTTTATAATTCGCTCTCTTCTTTCTTCTGTCGCTCCACTTTTACACTCATCCATCCATCCATCGATGCCAATCACATGACAATGCCAATGTCTTACTTTTGGTTTTAAGAATTCAGGAAGGTTTCTACATTCACACACCTCTGTCTATCCAATTACATTACACACCTATCAACTACTACTAACTGCTACAACTACTTTCATACCTAACATATCTTTATACAACAGAACAAAGGAACTGTTACAATTTCACCTCCGCCATCACCACCATCACCGCTACCACACACTAACAATAACCAAGTCAACAAAGAGGCCTCTTACACAGTAGCTTGACCTCTTAGAAATAGCAACCAAATATACCTTGAATCACACCTCAATTTCGAAAATAAGAACAGATGTACGAGATAATGAGTGTTTGTATATAAGAGAAATTTGGCTGCTATTTCTCGTAGGTCAAAGCCTTCATTAAGGCTTATTTGTTGGTTCAGGCTCTGAGTGGAGTACAAGGTAAAACTCTCACCGAGTGAAGTACAAGGTAAAGCTCTCACTGAGTGGAGTATGAGGTAAAACTCTCACCGAGTGGAGTACAAGGTAAAGCTCTCACTGAGTGGAGTATGAGGTAAAGCTCACTGAGTGGAGTATGAGGCAAAGCTCACACTGAGTGGAGTATGAGGTAAAGCTCTCACCAAGTGGAGTATGAGGTAAAGCTCTCACCAAGTGGAGTACAAGGTAAAGCTCACACTGAGTGGAGTACAAGGTAAAGCTCTCACTGAGTGGAGTATGAGGTAAAACTCTCACCGAGTGGAGTACAAGGTAAAGCTCTCACTGAGTGGAGTATGAGGTAAAGCTCACTGAGTGGAGTATGAGGCAAAGCTCACACTGAGTGGAATATGAGGTAAAGCTCTCACCAAGTGGAGTATGAGGTAAAGCTCTCACCAAGTGGAGTACAAGGTAAAGCTCATACTGAGTGGAGTATGAGGTAAAGCTCTCACTGAGTGGAGTATGAGGTAAAGCTCTCACCAAGTCGAATACGAAGTAAAGCTCTCACAAAGTGGAGTATGAGGTAAAGCTCTCACCAAGTGGAATACAAAGTAAAGCTCTCACTGAGTAGAGTGAGGTAAAGCTCTCACTGAGTGGAGTATGAGGTAAAGCTCTCACTGAGTAGAGCATGAGGTAAAGCTCTCATTGAATGGAGTATGAGGTAAAGCTCTCACTGAGTGGAGTATGAGGTAAAGCTCTAACTGAGTGGAGTACGAGGTAAAGCTCTCACTGAGTATGAGGTAAAGCTCTCATTGAGTAGAGTATGAGGTAAAGCTCTCACTGAGTGGAGTATGAGGTTAAGCTCTCACTGAGTAGAGTACGAGGTAAAGCCTCACTGAGTGGAGTATGAGGTTAAGCTCTCACTGAGTAGAGTATGAGGTAAAGCCTCACTGAGTGGAGTATGAGGTAAAGCTCTCACTGAGTGGAGTATGAGGTAAAGCTCTCATTGAGTAGAGTATGAGGTATTACTTTTCAAACTAACGGCAATAGAAATTTGTTTTTAAAGAAAATTAGACATCATTTAATGTTAAAATATCCTAGCCTCCTTTGAACTCCATGCACACACACACAGATATACACACACACAGATATACACACACACACACTGCTTTTACATAATTCAGTTAAAATATACCCAGTAACAGGAATTTGTTTACATCCACTGAAGAATACACACACACACACACACACACACAGAATAAGTCACTTTATAGATACATACATAATTAACCAAGTTCCCCCCACCCCCACCTGCACACAACACAGGTCAGTCTACATATAAACACCCACACACACACACATACAGACTATACACATCGTGTATGAGTAACTTTATACACACACACACAAAAGTATTAGTCAGCTTATTTACACACACACACACACACGCAGGGCATGAGTCAGTTAACACACACACACACACATACACCAGTTTACTAGGCACATTAAAGCAAACTGTTTTTTTCCTCTACTTTTAAATCGATTCATTATAAACAAGCAGACAGATTGTACACCACACCACTATCATCATCATCATCATGGCTGGTCTAACAGCTCAAGTTCAACGAGTGCATTTCCATCCAACACGTTTCACTCTTACTGCTTGCTTTCTTTCTGTCTTTCTTTCCTCCTCCTCCCCCCACCACCTCTTCCTTCCCCCCCCCCCGTCAAACAATAGTTTCTAAGGTCCGGTTGTCCCTCCGGTTGGTCCCTCGGTGACATCACTTCACACACCACAAACACTCACATATCCACCCATACCACAACCGTTACCAATGATGGTAAGTCTTATTACCAAGACTACCATCCATTGTTGTCATCCAGGCCAATCTTAATCACTAAGACCATCAAAGCCACTACCAAGACCACCACCACCAGCATCCAAAGGAGTCTTTTAAGAGCCAGTGCTTAGGACAGTTTTCATGGTGTTAAGCAAATCAGGGTTACTGGGTTGGTTATGAGAATCACTGCCAACACCAAGGTACATTTTTATCTACCTACCTACCAATCCATCCATTTCTCAATATACCTATTCATTCTTCTACCTACCTGTCTGTCTCTATACATCTCTTTTACTCTTTTACTTGTTTCAGTCATTTGACTGCGGCCATGCTGGAGCACCGCCTTTAGTCGAGCAAATCGACCCCGGGACTTATTCTTTGTAAGCCCAGTACTTTTTCTATCGGTCTCTTTTGCCGAACTGCTAAGTGACGGGGACGTAAACACACCAGCATCGGTTGTCAAGCAATGCTAGGGGGACAAACACACACACACACACACACATACATATATACATATATATATATATATATATATATATATACACATACATATATACGACAGGCTTCTTTCAGTTTCCGTCTACCAAATCCACTCACAAGGCTTTGGTTGGCCTGAGGCTATAGCAGAAGACACTTGCCCAAGATGCCACGCAGTGGGACTGAACCTGGAACCATGTGGTTGGTTAGCAAGCTACTTACCACACAGCTACTCCTGCGCCTATATCTGTTCATTCTTCTATTTATATATCTATTCCTTCTATCTATCTATCCATTCATCCATATATCCATCCATCTTATCTATTTTTTGGTCTAACAACCTATTTTTTCTCTACCCATCCACCTGTTTCTCTCTCTCTCTCTCTATCTATAACTATATTTCAATCTCTTTACCTGTCCATCTAATCTATCTTTCAGTTTCCCTACCTGCCTACTTCTCCCTCAATCTATCCCTCTGGCTATCTATCCACCCACCCATCTATCCATCCATCCACCCACCAACTGTCTATCCAACCACCTTTTCTTTTACTTTTGTTTCAGCCATTGACCCGTTCTATTGGTTTCTTTGGCTGAGCAGAATGGGAAGCAAAGCGCTCACTGACAGGAGTACCAATACCAGCACCCTGCTGGTTACGACGACCAGGGTTCCAGTTGATCTGATCAACAGAACAGCCTTACTCGTGGAATTAACATGCAAGTGGCTGAGTACTCCACAGACGTGTACTCTTAACGTAGTTCTCGGAGATTCAGTGTGATACAGAATGTAACAAGATTGACCCTTTGAATTACTGGTACTATGCACTCTTGCTAGCTAAGCGGACAGGAGCAACTTGAAATAAAGTGTCTTGCTCAAAGACAACACGCCACCAGGAATTGAACTCATGACCTTACAACCTTGAACGAGAAACCTGAACTACTAAGCCACATAGACGTGTACCCTTAACATGGTTCTCAGAGAGATTCAGAGTGACACAGAATGTGACAAGGTGGACCCTTTGAAATACAAGTACAACTCATTTTTGCCAGCTGAGTGGACTGGAGCAATGTGAAATAATGTGTCACTGGGAATTGAACTCAGAACCTGAAGATTGTGAGCTGAATACCCTAACCACTATGCTACACACTTTTTGCTACTGAGGAGTAAAAAGTAAAGAAAGCTCACATCTGTGATGGTGGTGGTGGTGGTAGAGATGGTGTTCTTTCTTTGTGAGTCTCCTTCCTAATTAAGCGTCGATTGTGCAAACTTATGATCAAAGAGACACCATATATTACATAATATAGCCCTGGGCTATATTAACCTCTCATCAGGCATTACATAATCATCATTATCCAATACTCCTCTTTTCCTTGGAACAGAGAGTGATTTGGGGGGGGACAGATCTGGCTGCTATTTTTAGCAAGATGAGCACCCACGTAGAGATTCCATTCATTCATTGATCAGCAAAATAAATAAACAGTCCAGAGTGGTAACCAAGATGTCACAAAACTGACCAACGCCAGACTGGACTGTGGAAAGCAAAGACAGCCATTTAGACGTTCATTAACTCTACTCAATTAACAGGTAATTACAACAGAGATCTCTAATCAGATTCTGAAGAATTTTCATACCCAAATGTTGTAGTTTTAGGTCTTAATGGAAATTGCATTAAGATTCTTTGCATTGAGCACAAGGTCACAAATTTGTAAGACGGGAGGAGGCATGGTCAATTTGCACAGGCCATTAGCACCAGTCAATGACTGGTACAGATTTTATTGACCTCTAGAGAGATGACAGATCAAAGTCAAATTCAATAACACAAAAGAATGAAATTGAATATTTACTCTCTCTTTTTACTCTTTTACTTGTTTCAGTCATTTGACTGCAGCCATGCTGGAGCACCGCCTTTAGTCGAGCAAATCGACCCCGGGACTTATTCTTTGTAAGCCCAGTACTTTTTCTATCGGTCTCTTTTGCCGAACCGCTAAGTGACGGGGACGTAAACACACCAGCATCAGTTGTCAAGCGATGTTGGAGGGACAAACACAGACACACAAACACACACACATATATATATACGACGGGCCTCTTTCAGTTTCCGTCTACCAAATCCACTCACAAGGCATTGATCGGCCCAGGGCTATAGCAGAAGACACTTGCCCAAGATGCCACGCAGTGGGACTGAACCCGGAACCAAGCTACTTACCATACAGCCACTCCAATATTTACTCCAATATTCTACAATTTCTGCTGCTCACCTTAGAAATTAGGATTATTGAATTTCTTGGTGCTTACAACAAAACGGTGAAAACGAATACTGATTTTCAAAACGAAAAATATCTATCACTTTACAATAATATTAAACGAGACAAATTTCTCATTTGTATAACTGCAACCATAATTACTCTCTCACTGACTCCCTCTCCTTCTCTGGCCCCATATTTGTGTGTGTGTTGTGTGTGTATCATTTGTTGAAGTATTTTAGGCAAACAGTTCAACTCCAGGACTTATTTTGAAGCCCAGTAATTATTCTAGTTCAACTCCAGGACTTATTTTGAAGCCCGGTAATTATTCTATCAGTCTCTTTGCTGAACCGCTAAGTTACAGGGATGTAAACACACCAACACCAGTTGCCAAGCGATTATGGGAATAAATACACACATGCATAGATACATGCATGAGTGTGTATATATATATATATACATACATACATGCTGGGATTGTTTTAGTTTCTGTCTACCAAATCCACTGAAAAGGTTTTGGTCGGCCCAATGCCAAAGCAGAAGACACTTGCCCAAGGTGACACACAATGGGACTGAACCCAGAACCATGTGGTTGGGAAGCAAGCTTCTTACCATACAGCCATACACACACAGAAAGTGAGAGAGTGTTCCTTTACTCATTGCCAGCCACCAAGCCTAGTGTGCACTCATCCTGTACCGCTTATGTTAACTCTCTCTCTCTCTCATATATATATATATACATATATATATATATATATATATACATATACATATATATATATAAAATCTAAAGCATGGCTGGGGGAACTAACCAACCAACCAACATTTACACCAGCTAATACTACACAGCTAATATCGCTATAGCCTCTCCAGCTTGTGCATCTCCACCAGCTCAATCCTTCCTCGGACGTCGTCAACTTCCCTCTCCCACTATCTTGTCCCCCACCTCTTACACTCTTGTACATCCCCATTCTCTCCATCCACCACTTCTCCTGTTACCTGAGGTGCCACCTGGACACTGCATCACCACTGTCTATCTCCTTGGATATACCTCTAATTCATTCTCGCACTCTCTCTCTCTCTCCTAAATGTGAGTAGCCATGTAGCGCCTCTGCATGAACCTGCTCTGACCCAACCTCTTCCCTCATGCCTTAGCTCTCATCCAGCATGCAGAAGCAACATCCTCCGCCCCTGGGTTTGCTGACTTACAAGCCACAGGGTGACCTTAATAGTGCCAGTGGCACAAAAACATAATAAAAGCACCCACTACACACTCAGAGTGGTTGGCATTAGGAAGGGCATCCAGCTGTAGAAACCATGCCACAACAGACAATGCAGGCCTTTGATTCATCAGATCCTTGTCAAACTGCCCAACCCATGCCAGCATGGAACATAGTGATGTGTGTGTGTGAGAGAGAGAGAGAGAGAGAGAGAGAGAGAGTCAGTCTGTCTTTGCGATTTCTTTTGAGAAGTGCAAATGTTAAATACAAACTACCAGCAGGGGTGGTGGTGTCATTTCTCCTGTCAACAAATTGCCTTCTCACTTTGTGCCTTCAAAGGCATTTAAAATAAGAGGTCCCTTAGTTGGAAAATAAGGGCTAGAAACAGGAAAGACATCCAGTTTTAAAACGAAGTCTCGATAATATATATTTCTTTACTACCCACAAGGGGCTAAACACAGAGGAGACAAACAAGGACAGACAAAGGGATTAAGTCGATTACATCGACCCCCAGTGCGTAACTGGTACTTTATTTATCGACCCCGAAAGGATGAAAGGCAAAGTCGACCTCGGCAGAATTTGAACTCAGAACGTAACGACAGACGAAATACGGCTACGCATTTCGCCCGGCGTGCTAACGTTTCTGCCAGCTCGCCACCTTAGTCCAATGAGGAGACAAACAAGGACAGACAAAGGGATTAAGTCGATTACATCGACCCCAGTGCGTAACTGGTACTTTATTTATCGACCCCGAAAGGATGAAAGGCAAAGTCGACCTCGGCGGAATTTGAACTCAGAACGTAACGACAGACGAAATACCACTTAGCATTTCACCCGGCGCGCTAACGTTTCCGCCAGCTCGCCACCTTTATAGTCTCGATAATATATCTGTCTAATCCATGCCAGCATGGGAAAACAGACATAAACAAACAAACACTGGACGTAATCTCTTAGCAAACCGTTGTCGCTGTTAATTACTATGCTGTTTCTTCCAGTTGTGTTCAAACAGCACACATCTGCCCATCGCTAATTCTCATCACTTTATCTCTCCTGTTCAGCTTTGTCCAGCTGCTGTCATGTCTGGCAGAGAGCGTTGTAGAGTTTACGAAGAAAATGTTTTAAATTCTGCAGACAGCTTATTCAGATTTTATAGGAAAACAAATTTGGATTAAATATCATCATCATAAGTGATGATGATGTTTGCCTTCCATGCTGGCATGGGATGGATGGTCTGGCAGGATCTGACAGCTCTAAAGACAGTGTCATATCCAGTGTCAGCTTTGGCATGGTTTCTATGGCTAGGTGCCACCAACCACTTCACAGAGTATGGTAGGTTCTTTTTATGTGGCACCAGCACCAATGAAGTCACCAAGTAACTTGCAAGACAAGACTCCTAGAAATAATAACACTCCCTGATTTAAGCATGATGCCAGCCATATTCTGGGTACTTTTATCATAGCACCAGCACTAGTGAGGTTACCATGACAGCCTGCATTACTTAGCCTTCACCTGATTAGTTGAAGGGAAAGGCAAAGAGCAAAAGAAAAATGAGAGAGAAAAATAACGTAATACGAAGAGGGAGAGTGCTGTGTATTGAGTCCATAAAATTGTGCGTAAAGTATATAAAATGTATATATATATGAAGTGCATCAGGTAACCATCGTATTCCAATTTCTTACACTTTTAAATGATTAGCAGATGAACAATTATCTTTCCATACAAATACAACACAGGCTATGATTTCAGGGTTTTGGGACAAAGTTTTCAGAAATAACCCAATAAGTTTACCATTAATTCCGTGAAATGTTCATGGGTCCTGCTAGTATATATTAACGTGGCACTCCGTCAGTTACGACGACGAGGGTTCCAGATGATCTGATCAATGGAACAGCCTGCTCATGAAATTAATGTGCAAGTGGCTGAGTACTCCACAGACACGTGTACCCTTAACGTAGTTCTTGGGGAGATTCAGTGTGACACGGAGTGTGACGAGGCTGGCCCCTTTGAAATACAGGTAGAACAGAAACAGGAAGAAAGAGTGAGGGGAAGTCGTGGTGAAGGAGTACAGTAGGGTTCGCCACCACCCCCTGCTGGAGTCTCATGGAGTTTTAGATGTTTTCACTCAATAAACACTCAACGCCTGGTCTGGGAATTGAAACCGCAATCCCACAACTGTGAGTCCGCTGCCCTAACCACTGGGCCATTGTGCTTCCATGTTAGTATATATTTTGATACTATTTCAAGTCTATATTTACATGATTCGGTGCAGACACACTTTTGTCATTGGGAAAGTAAACAAAAATAAACAGAAGACGTTTGTGCACACATTAACTAGCTACTAAAAACTAGAGGGAGTATTGGTTGGTAGTTTTCTTGTTTGGTGGTCATGGCAATGGTAGGTGGTAGATAAGAACAAAGCTAGTGTTTTTTCCTCTTTTGACTAAAAGCCTTGACTTTTTCTTTTTCAAGCACCACTTGAAGAGAAATGTGAGGGTGGAGCGTGAAGTGTTGTCCACAAGAAAATTAGCTGAAACGTGGGTGACCATGGCTGAAAGACGGAAGAGAGAGAGGGGGGGGTGAAACTTGAGAATAAAACAAGAGAGAAATTGGTTAGAATAACAATAAAGATGCTATCTTTGGAGTGTGGTTTTGGCAATGATGAAACGGTCAACATTTTGTGAAGTTGGCGTCATCATCCCCCACCATTTAGCATCCACTTTTCCATGCTTGCAGGAGTCTGACAGAATTAGTTGAGGCAGATTTTCTACAGCCAGGTGCCTTTCCTGTCACCAACTCTCACCAGCTTCCAAAGAGTAAAAGGGAAAGACCCCCCTACCCCCTTTGGTCATGAATGACCATGGAATTACACCTAGAAAGTTACCCTCTGAGGCACAAGTCCAGGCAAGGTTGTTTATGGAGGACCAGCAGTCACCCATGCATACCAGCCTCCCCTCTCTGCACCACTATATGTACATAGGGTAAAGGGTAAAGACCCCCTTCAGTCATGAATGACCATGGGATTGCACCTAGAAAGTTGCCCTCTGAGGCACAAGTCCAGGCAAGGTTGTTTATGGAGGACCAGCAGTCACCCATGCATACCAGCCTCCCCTCTCTGCACCACTATATGTACATAGGGTAAAGGGTAAAGACCCCCTTCAGTCATGAATGACCATGGGATTGCACATAGAAAGTTGCCCTCTGAGGCACAAGTCCAGGCAAGGTTGTTTTATGTTTAATCTGACGAACCTCATCCGACGACAGGCACCCATGCCAACCCCCTTTGCTTGCGAAGACATGTTGGGGCAAGTGAAATCGAAATTGAACCAATTCTATGACTGGCACCCAGCAGATGCCAGGACCCCTGGACTGGTGGTACGTAAAAAGCACTATCCGAATCGTGGCCGATGCCAGCGCCGCCTTGACTGGCTTCCGTGCCGGTGGCACATAAATTGCACCAATCCGACCGTGGCCGTTGCCAGCCTCGTCTGGCACCTGTGCGGGTGGCACGTAAAAAGCACCCACTACACTCACAGAGTGGTTAGCGTTAGGAAGGGCATCCAGCTGTAGAAACATTGCCAGATAAGACTAGAGCCTGGTGCAGCCTTCTGGTTTCCCAGATCCCCGGTCGAACCGTCCAACCCATGCTAGCATGGAGAACAGACATTAAACGATGATGATGATGTGTATCAAGAAATGAAAAGAGAAGAGAACCATCATACTCACTGCCAGTTGGCCCATAAAATTTGACTATAAATTCATTCAGTCCACCGAGGATAGTCACTTCATGTTTGCTCTCGATACTGAGGAATTGTGTTAAGGTATTTAACAGACATGGCAGAGAATGTCATTCAAATTTAAACACTGAATACCAATAAATAAAACAAAAATTTAAATGATAATGATATCAAATTTAAATGACAAAAAAATTGAGAATGATGAATTTAAATGAAAGAAATTGAGAATGAATGAATTTAAATGAAAGAAAAAAAGAATGATATCAAATTTAAATGATAGAAGAAAAAAATTGAAAATGATATCAATTTTTTTTTTTGGTTGTTGGGACTTCAGTGAAAATTAATCATTTTGTTCCCATATTTCTCTTCAAATACATTGCCTTTGTTTCAATTAATTTTGAAAAATATTGAAGAATTTAGTAAAATAAGTCTGTCATTATTAAGCTGGTGTTTGGATAATAAATTAACATGACATTTTGATGGAAAGTTTTAATTTAATCATTAACCCTTTTGTTGCCATATTTCCGCTGACATTCACTGCCTTTCTTTCAATTGATTTTGAAAAATAATGAAGAATTTACTAAAACGTAGAATTTTGTCAAATAACTGTCACTATAAAGCTGATGTTTGGGTCATGAATAAACATGAAATTTTGATGGAAGGTCTTAATTTAGATCACTTTGGTGGAAGCACTCCGTCGGTTACGACGACGAGGGTTCCGGTTGATCTGATCAACGGAACAGCCTGCTCGTGAAATTAACGTGCAAGTGGCTGAGCACTCCACAGACACGTGCACCCTTAACGTAGTTCTCGGGGATATTCAGCGTGACAGAGAGAGTGACAAGGCCGGCCCTTTGAAATACAGGTACAACAGAAACAGGAAGTAAGAGTGAGAGAAAGTTATGGTGATAGAGTACAGCAGGGATCACCACCATCCCCTGCCGGAGCCTCGTGGAGCTTTTATGTGTTTTCGCTCAATAAACACTCACAATGCCCGGTCTGGGAATCGAAACCGTGATCCTACGACCGCGAGTCCGCTGCCCTAACCACTGGGCCATTGCGCCTCCACTTTAGATCACTTTAACCCTTTTGTTACCATATTCTGTTGAAATACATTGGTTTTGTTTCAATTCATTTTGAAAATAATGAAGAATTTACAAAAATAACTGTCGTTATTAATCTGGTGTTTGGAACATAACAGGAAATTTTGATGGTAGGTTTTAATTTGGTTCACATTAAAACAGGAAATTTCTATCACAAAACCAGTGGGTGTCACAGATGGGTTGGTAAGAAGAGGGTTTTATCATAGCACCAGCACTAGTGAGGTTACCATGACAGCCTGCATTACTTAGCCTTCACCTGATTAGTTGAAGGGAAAGGCAAAGAGCAAAAGAAAAACGAGAGAGAAAAATAAGGTAATGTGAAGTTTATCATAAAGCAAGTCAGCTGAATAGAGGATATTTTTGCCTCTTTCACATACCATTTCCTTTCACTTCTCTTCATCTTCTATACCAACCTCTCTTCTCTACACCCACCCAATCCAAACACTAAATCCACAGTCTTCTCATTATACTATAACACTTTCATTTTTACAGATTTCTATCAGTGGTCTTTAACCATCTCTTGCCATTGGACCCCTTTGATTCCAATTTTACTCCACTGGACCCTCATAGACATTTGATATTTTAAAAAATCCTATTTTCATGATTAAATATTATTAAGAATTTTATACAGAGGTGTGTGTGCAAAAGTAGATATACATTTATGAAAAAAAAAAACCATGTACAATACTCATTTATTTTTATCAAAAGAATTAAGTTCACTTCATTTTTGATATTTTCCGTGTCCTATTCTTTTTCTTTTATTCTTTTACTTGTTTCAGTCGTTTGACTGCAGTCAAGCTGGAGCACCACATTTAGTTGAGCAAATCGACCCCATGACTTATTCTTTGTAAGCCTAGTACTTATTCTATCAGTCTCTTGTTGCTGAACCGTTAAGTTACAGGGGGCGTAAACACACCAGCATTGGTTGTCAAGCGATGTTGGGGGGACAAACACAGACATACAAACATATATATATATACACACATATATATATATACGACTGGCTTCTTTCAGTTTCCATCTACCAAATCCACTCACAAGGCTGTGGTCGGCCTGAGGCGATAATAGAAGACACTTGTTCAACGCGCCACACAGTGGGACTGAACCTGGAACCATATGGTTGGTTAGCAAGCTACTCACCACACAGCCATTCCTGCGCCTAATAATACTTTTATCGCAACATAATTTTTTTAATAAAAAGAAACAAGTATTGTACAGGTTTTCTTTTTTTCATAACTGTATACCTACTTTTGCACCCCTCTATACACAAAATAGTTAAAATGCTTTGTGTATTGTAGAAGTATAGCTGATTTATTACACATAGACTTCAACAACAAAATCTTATCTGGACCTCTAAAGGTCACATGGACCCAGGTTGAAAACCCCTGATCTACACCAACAAATCCTGGCTATCCTACATCCTTGACACACTTCTCTATACTAAGGACCCCTTCTCTATCTTATACCCACGCACCATCCCTCAGCATGAACTCTGTTCACAACACTGCTTCTCTCTCTACATGCTACACCCTGCCCTCTCCACAGTCCATTCCAGTCAATGAAACAGTCACAAATTTTGCTGTGCTCCCACAACAGCACACAGTTACCGTTTGCTTTGTCTGTTCTTTACAGCTGTCCAACCACTTTCTTTCTTTTTCACTCTACTCTTATCCCAATGATGGACTAGTGCCTAAAATGTTTAGAATCTCTCCATGTCCCTCATCCGCTGTATTTTTTCATATTGTTCATTGTTATCATTATATATAAACTAGCTGACCCTGTGCTGTCAAAAATGAGGGCTAATTGTAGTATTTTATACATAAAAAGGGTACAGAAAGGTGAATAAAAATCAAACAGTGCTTCAACTCTGTGCGTGTGCGTGCATATGTATACATTTATATATTTCTTTATTACCCACAAGGGGGACAAACAAGGACAGACAAAGGGATTAAGTCGATTATATCGACCCCAGTGCGTAACTGGTACTTAATTTATCAATCTAGAAAGGATGAAAGGCAAAGTCGACCTTGGCGGAATTTGAACTCAGAACATAAAGACAGACGAAATACGGCTAGGCATTTCGCCCGGAGTGTAACGTCTCTGCCAGCTCGCCGCCTTCAATATGTATACATTTATATGTATGAGTAGCACGCTCTGTAGCGAACACGGTTTTCAATACCTTCCCACAGTCCACTTCCTTCCTGTATGAAAATGCATGTGTGTCTGTAATTCTATTTTCTGTCTTTGTACACTCACTCAAATATATTTTACATACACACACATTCACATTCCTCCCTTTTACACACACACACCTCAATCGAAGGAGAGGGGCTTTCTCCGTCCGGGTTGTGGATCTGTGGAATAATCTGCCAGACGAGATAGTGAAGATGCCGACGACTGCTCAGTTCAAGGTCTCCCTTGACCAGAAATGGCCTGAACTCTTTACATGAACACCACCCTGTACTTAACTCCATGTCCCCCGACATGGCCTTGCTTTTTGAGCCAAGAAATGAACTAACTAACTACACTCACACAGAGTTGAAGTGCTGTTTGATTTTTGTTTCACGGTTGACTTTCCACCATTTCACTTCCATCGGTGGATCATCCCTTCCTTTCTCATTCATGTGTTGTGATGGAGAAATACACAAGAGTATTATTATAGAAGATACACGATGCTCTCTTTGCCACTTCCTCTCTCTTATTGCTATTACTTTCTCTCCTCCCCCTCTCACTCATGGCTGTTACTCTCACTACTTCTCCTTCACTGAATTACTATTTCTCTCCTCTTCCCTCACCCCTACTGCAGGATTTTGGACAATATATTCTTTTATTCTTACTTGTTTCAGTCATTTGACTGTGGCCATGCTGGAGCACCACCTTAAAGGGTGTTAGTCGAAGAAATTGACCCCAGGATTTATTCTTTGTAAGCTTAGTACTTATTCTATCAGTCTCTTTTGCTGAACTGCCAAGTTACATGGACATAAACATACCAGCATCAGTTATCAAGCGATGGCGGGGACACACACACACACACACACACACAAATACATACAACAGGCTTCTTCCAGTTTCCATCTACCAAATCCACTCACAAGGCTTTGGTCGGCCCATACATTATATACACACACATACTATATATAGACACACACACACATATATATACATTACAGGCACACACACATATACATTATAGACACATACACACACACACACACACATATATATACATTACAGGCACACATACATATACATTATAGACACATACACATACATATATATATATACATTATCAACACACAGACACACAAATCTATCCTGATTATATATGTATATACATATGCACACACATGCTTATGGCTTCTGCTACTATTAATAATTTGTCTTTATTGAGGAAGATTAGCATGTGAAGAAAAGAAAAAAATATATTTTATATCAAGAGAAAGAAAAAAAAAAATCGAAAGATTTTAAGTGAAATGAAAAAATAACGAAAACCATTTTCTTTTTTGTAACTTTTTTTGAGAAGGAATCATCGATAGTTTGTGATGTTAGCGAGCAGATTAGAGTTGAAACAGCATTAAGTTGGAAGCTCTTGCAGTGCGCCTATCCTTTCTCGATATCTAGATTTAGAACCAGAAGATGGGGGAACTGGGGGAGGGGGGGAGGAATGAGAGAGGAGATAAAAGAGCGAGATGGAGAAAAGGGAAACAAAGTGTGTGATTGAGAGAGAAAAGGGAGAGATAGAGAGAGTGAGTGAGTGAGTGAGAAAGGGGATAAGAGAAAGTTGGAGGAAGGGAGGGATGGGACAAGATGATGATGATGATGATGGTAGGAAGCTGAAGGTTCATTCATTCAGAGATGTAAAATAAATGCATCGTTGCAATTAGTGATAAGAGAAGCCAGAGGAATTAGGGTTCCTCACAACAGGATGGATTCCAAAGACAAACAGGAGGAAGTGAATGGGGAAGCATTTGTTGACAGAATCACAGACAAGTTGGATAGAGAGAGAGAGAGTGTGTGTGTGTGTGTGTGTGTTTGTTTGTTTAATTCCAGTTGTGACTATCTTGTCTTCATACGGGGGATCTGATGAAGTACTAACATGTTCTTCCTCTTTTTTTTTTTTTTTTTCCCTTTTTTTTCAAGGCTGAGGAGTTTGATTTGGGGGAATTTTGGCACCTATTTCTTCTTAGATGAGGAATTAGTGGGCAAGTGCTAATACGGTAGAGTAAATTCAGCAGAAAATATGGTAACAACAGGGTTGTTACCATATCTAAATGAAAACCTTCTATCGGAATTATTTCCTGTTAATTTATGTCCCAAACACCAGAGATGAGAGTTATCAGACTAAATTCTTCATTATTTTAAAAATTAATTGAAACAAAGGTGGTGTAATTCAGCAGAAATATGGTAACAAAAGGGTTGAAGTGATATGAATGAAAACCTTCAATCAGAATTTTCTGCTCTGTTCCAAACACCAGAGATGACAGAGTTATTGGACTAAATTCTTCATTGTTTTCAAAATAAATTAAAACGAAGGCAGAGTATTTCAGCAGAAACATGGTAACAAAAGGACTTAAAATGGTGTGTGTGATTTAAGGGAGGTTGTATATGAAAAGGTATCAGCTGATGGATATATAAGAGAGATGACTGTAATGCTAAGGACAGGTAACAGCAAGGAGAGACAACTGATGGGTATTTACCTTTTCTATTAATAGACTCTCACCTGAGACTCTCTCTCTCTGGTTCTAAGGTAGATACTCACTCTTTAAAGTGAGCTAAATTAAAATGTTCTTGTGTCAAAATGTTGTGCTAATTCATGTTCCAGACAACCAAAGTTATTTCAAATTCTTCAATATTTTCAAATTTAATTGAAAGAAAAGCCAAGTATTTCAACAGAAATATGGTAACAAAAGGGTTAAAGTAATTTAAAAAAAAACTTCCATCAAAATTTTATGTTAATTTATTTCCAAACACCAGATTAATAACGACAAAGTTACTTTACTAAATTCTTCCTTATTTTCAAATTTAATTGCTGTGTATTTCAGCAGAAATATGGTAACAAAAGGGTTAAAGTGATCTTAATGAAAACCGTCCATCAAAATTTTGTTATTTCCAAACACCAGATTAATAACGACAAATTTATTTTACTAAATTCTTCCTTATTTTCAAATTTAATTGCTGTGTATTTCAGCAGAAATATGGTAACAAAAGGGTTAAAGTGATCTTAATGAAAATCTTCCATCAAAATTTTATGCTAATTTTTGTTCCAGACAACCAAAGTTATTTCAATAAATTCCTCATTATTTTCAAAATTAATTGGAACGAAGGCAGTGTATTTCAACAGAAATATGGTAACAAAAGGGTTTTAACTATTTCTTTTTCCTATAAGTTTTTAGAAGCTCCATGAGAGAGCCACATGAAACAACACGAATGCAGCTGAAAGTACGCTGCCAACATAAGAAGAGTTCTTCAGTCTGGAGAAACTGAGAGATAGCATGTGATGCTTTGTGTTATTTAGAAGAATCTGCTCTTTAGACCATCTTTGGTTTCTTGTGCTTGAAGAGAAAGAGAAGGAATATTCTTTCGACAAGCGTCATTCATAATGGTGATAAACTTCTTCCCCATTCTATAGTTGTGTGTATATGTGTGTGCATGCCTATTACAAAAGCTATGTTAGTTTGTAAGTATGTATGCATATATGAACAGTGTGTAGGTGACTATATATATATATATATACATATATATATATATATACACACACACACATAT
>NC_043020.1:8827642-8907642 GCF_006345805.1 Octopus sinensis
AGAACTCATCGAAGCAGTGAGATGCAACACCAGAACAGAACAGAACAAACCTGCACAACCCATTTCTGACATGGAAAAAGACACACTTAAACACAATAATGATGATGATGATGATGAAGATGATGATTAAGTGAGAAGAGCAGAAAGGTAGTGAGGAGAATGTTGAGATTATACAAGATAGACGTGTTCTTATCCGTTAATCCAATCTCCCTATCTGCCTATTTTGTTACAGAAGAGAAACGAATAATAATGCCGATGAGAAACGAGTGTACAATAGAACTTATTTAGAAACGTGTCTACTTCATTCTGCACCCCCATCCTCACACACAAACAAGCATCTCTCCTCCTTATTATCATCACAATGGTCTTTACACTCTCTGCACTTTTCCATGGTGGCAGGAGATTGAACAGGACTTCCTAAAGCAATGATTTATGGCCAGATGCCCTTCCTAACACCAACCTTTTTAGCTGCTTCTTAAGACTCAGGTATTGAGTTCTATTTCCTCATTTGCATCACCAAACCTATACACAAACAACTATATATATATATATATATATATATATATAAACACCCGGAGTAAACACATAAATGTGAAACAGGTGGAAAAAAGAGTACTCAAATACCAGTGGTAGAGTAATATGCTTTATTTAAAGCAGCAGAAAATTCACAAAACCTGTTACTCTGAGTTTCCCGTTGCCGTTCATCGGACAGTTTTTGCTAGAATATGAGGTGTGTATGTGAGAGCAAAACTGTCCGATGAACGGCAACGGGAAACTCAGAGTAACAGGTTTTGTTGAATTTTCTGCTGCTTTAAATAAAGATGTATATATATATTATATATATATATATATATATATATAAAAGAGATAATGGTGTCATTGAGACCCAAAGGTATCAGGTAATGTTGAATAAGTGCTATAGACAGACCACAGTTAAGTTCCAGATTCTGTAATATTGCGAATAAAGGGTTCAACGTTGGTTCTATGTCAGCGTGTGTATAAGAATTTTTTGTGTAATAAGATAAAAAAAACCAAGGCAGTATAGATATTAGAGCATTTATAGATAGGTCTTACAGCTGTTTCTGGGATATTGATTAATAATAATATCCCTTCATCGGAGACGGTGTGAGAGGATAGTTAAGTCATAGTTAATTTAGATGTGTTAGTTTAGATTGTATCACATCTAAACTATGACTTAACCATCCTCTCACACCGTCTCCGATGAAGGGATATTATTAATTAATATCCTAGAAACAGCTGTAAGACCTATCTATCTATAAATGCTCTAATATCTATACTGCCTTGGTTATTTTTTATTTTATTACACAAAAAATTCTTATATATATATATATATATATTTTATATTAATACATACATTTTATATATATATATATATATATATACATACAACACATATACATTATATATATATATATACATACAATACATTATATATATATATATATATATATATAATTATATACATATACAATACATATACATTATATATATATATATAAATACAAACATATACATTATATATATATATATATACATACAATACATATACATTAATATATATATATTATATATATATACATACAATACATTAATATATATATATACATACAATACATATACATTATATATATATATATACATACAATACATATACATTATATATATATATATACATACAATACATATACATTATATATATATATATACATACAATACATATACATTATATATATATATATATAGATATATATATCTACATACAATACATAATATATATATATATATATACATACAATACATAATATATATATATACATACAATACATATACATATATATGTATGTGAGTATGATATTTCCTTTGATTTTAGATAACAGCAGTCACACACATGCCACACAAGAATGATGTCAGATGCTCAGCCAATTCTAACAATACTCCTTAAATTGTTTAATCAATATTTGATTCATTGATTTAACATAGAAAAATGCCAGAGTCTTCTACAAGCACATGTATTAAGACAAAACCCCAAATTGAATCAACAGGATTCAGCTTGTATACTATGGCAAGGCTGTTGCATTGATTTTCAGAGAGAATCTACCTGACAAGCTTCCACACAGTTTTCATTTATCCAATTTCCCTCAGAAGACACAGATCATCTCAAGTTTAAGACAAAAGACACTCGCTCCAGGTGCCATGCTGTGGGATTGAACCGCAAGCCTCATAACCCAAAGCTATATTTTATCTTATTTTTTACTTGTTTTGGCCATTAGACTGTGACCATACTGGAGCAGCACTTTGATGAATTTTTAGTCAAATAAATCAACACCAATGCTTTCTTTTTAAGACTGGTACTTATTCTATCAGTCTCTTTTGCTGAGTCACTAAGTTACAGGGATGTAAATCACACCAACACCACTTCTTTCAGTTTCTGTCTACCAAATCCACTCACAAGGCTTCGTTCGCCCAAGACTATAGCAGAAGACACTTGCCCATTGTGCCACACACTGACACAGAACTCGGAATCATATTGTTCGGAAGCAAACATCTTACCACACAGCCACGCCTGCACCTATATATTCTTTTATTTGTTTCAGTCATTTGACTGTGGCCATGCTGAAGCACTGCCTTTAGTTGAACAAATCGACCCCAGAACTTATTCTATGTAAGCCTAGACTTATTCTATCAGTCTCTGTTGCTGCACCGCTAAGTTACGGGGGTGTAAACACACCAGCATCAGTTGTCCAGCGATGGTGTGGTGGTGGTGGGGGACAAACACAGACACACAAACATACACACACATATTATATATATATATATATACGACGGACTTTCAGTTTCCGTTTACTAAATCCACTCACAAGGCTTTGGTCGGCCCGAGGCTATAGTAAGAAGACACTTGCCCATTGTGCCACACACTGACACAGAACTCGGAATCATATTGTTCGGAAGCAAACATCTTACCACACAGCCACGCCTGCACCTATATATTCTTTTATTTGTTTCAGTCATTTGACTGTGGCCATGCTGAAGCACTGCCTTTAGTTGAACAAATCGACCCCAGAACTTATTCTATGTAAGCCTAGTACTTATTCTATCAGTCTCTTTGCTGAACCGCTAAGTTACGGGGGTGTAAACACACCAGCATCAGTTGTCCAGCGATGGTGGTGGTGGTGGGGGACAAACACAGACACACAAACATACACACACATATATATATATATATATATATACGACGGACTTTCAGTTTCCGTTTACTAAATCCACTCACAAGGCTTTGGTCGGCCCGAGGCTATAGTAGAAGACACTTGCCCAAGGTACCATGCAGTGGGATTGAACCCGGAACCATGTGGTTGGTAAGCAAGATACTTACCACACAGCCACGCCTGCACCTATACATCCATATATTGTATCGGTATCTATCTGTTACCTGTATTATCCCCGGGCATTGGAATGCAGGTAACAACAGGATAAACAAGAGTTTATCAGGAACCCATGCAAATAATTAGAAAATGGAGAAGACCTCTGATTAAGCAACACATCGGTTGGACCACCTTTATAGCTTATTTTTTAATATAACTTGTTTTTAACTCTGATGAAGCTCCATTGCCTTAATTCGAATGCCCTATGAAGATGAAGGACTTTATTCCCGCATTTATTTACAGACAGCATTTTGGTAACTGATCAGAAATGGACATAAGATATGTTATGTCACCTATTTTGTCATGTCATGCTTTGTATTAAAAAATAAGTTATACATATGGTCCAACAGATGTGTTGCTTAATCTGTGGTTGTCTCCATTTTCTGATTTTATATATATATACAACATACATATACAATATATAAACAATATACATATATATATAGAAACAATATACATATATATATATATACAATATACATATATATATATACAATATACATATATATATATATACAATATATATATATATATATATAACATATATATATATATACAATATACATATATCATATATACAATATACATATATATATATACAATATACATATACAATATACATATATATATACAATATACATATATATATATACAATATACATTCATCTCTTTTATCTAACTGCTAAGTTATGGGGAGGTAAGCAAAGCAACACTGGTTATCGAGTGGTGGTAGTGGATACACACAAACATAGAGATACACATATACATGTATTGTAAATAATAATAATAATATTTTATAAGCAATCACTGTGCTATGACCAAAGAAAATAGTCTAATATTGGGGCATATAAACCCTTGACAAAAAAAGTAGGGTTCTTATAAGCATGGGATGCAAACCAACAGCTCTATGTTTTCACAAGTGTGTTACCGTTACACATTACCATCTATATATGTATATTTGTGCTCACTGACAGAAGTACCAATACCAGCACCCTGTTGGTTACGACGACCAGGGTTCCAGTTGATCTGATCAATGGAACAGCTTTACTCATGGAATTAACATGCAAGTGGCTGAGTACTCCACAGGCACATGTATCCTTAATGAACCGAGAGATTCAGTGTGATACAGAATGTAACAAGATTGACCCTTTGAATTACTGGTACTATGCACTCTTGCTAGCTAAGTGGACAGGAGCAACTTGAAATAAAGTGTCTTGCTCAAAGACAACATGCCACCAGGAATTGAACTCGTGACCTTATAACCATGAACGAGAAACCTGAACCACTAAGCCACGTGTTTTCCACTCAAGGGTACACACACAGGTACATGCACTCCTAATTGGCTTTCAGTTTCCATCAACCAAATCATCTTGCAAGGCTTTGGTCAGCCCCAGGGCTATAATAAAAGACACTTGTCCAAGGTGTCACACAGTGGGACTGAACCCCAAACCACATGGTTTAGAAGCAAACATCGTAACTGTATACAAGATGGACAAAGGAGAGCTGAGAAGTGACACTGGACGGGTCCGTGTTCAAATGTGAATGGAAGAGCAAAGAGGAGAGGTGGGAAGGTGGGTGGAGGGGTGATGTGGGGTGGGTGGAGGATTGATTGGAGGGGTGAGTGAGAGACAAGAGAGAGGCAAAGAGGCACTGAATTGAGCATGAAAAGCAGAGAAAGGTGCCTCCAGTTGGCATGGCCATGTGACTGCTATTGATTCAAGAGGAGGGGAAAGTAGGCCAAAGATGACAAGAGGGATGTGGAAGGAAGCAAAGGGAGTCTCCGAAAATAGCCTCCATCTTAGCTGCAGGAGGAGGAGAGAGAGCGGGAGGGAGAAGAGGTAGGGCTGGTGAGGAGGATGACATATTTGAGGAGGCTGACAAATGCTTTAATCAAAAGATGGTGGTGGGGAGGGAGGGTAGAGTGAGAGAGAGGGACAAAGTGAGAGAGAGAGAGAGAGAGAGTGATTTCACACACACACAAACATGCATGTGTGCATGCACACGCATTTGTGCACGCATACATACACATCTATGCATGCATGTGCACATCCATACAAGCAAATACACACACATCTGTGCATACATGCATGTGCACAAACATGTATGTGCACATATGCATGCGCCAGTATGAGCAGGCACGAATAGGTGCACGCTCGTACAGGTGTGTGTGTGTGTGTGTGTGTGTGAATGCACGTACACATGCACACACCTGTATGAGCATGCACAGACACAGATGTATGAGATGAAAAGAGAGAACATGCAAGAGCGAGAGAGAGAGAGGCAAAGAAATTGAGATGAAAGAATGAGGAGATGTTAAAAGATTGTAAGATGAGAAAGAAAGAAAGAGAGGAGAGAGAAAATCTGGCAGCATGCAAAGAAAGACAAGGGGGGGAGACAGGAGACAGAGTGAGAGACAAGAGAGAGGAGAGAGAGAGAGAGAGAGAGAGATAGAAGTCTTATATAGCTTTCCATTGCAAATAATCTGCATAAAAAGGTTGTCAACCCGTAGAATGTATTAGTACGGCAGCACTATAGAGTTCAGCAACATAGAAACAGAGGTGGGGTGATGGGGGTGGGGAGTGGTGAGAGGAAACAAGTGAGAGAGAGAGGGAAATAAAGAATGGAAGGTGGTGAGAGAGAAGAGAGAGAGAGAGAGAGAGAGATAGCGAAGGGGAGGTAGGGTGGAAGGGAGGGGTGTAGGATGTCTCAAAGAGACGAAGAATAGAGCTGTTCTCTTCCATCCAGTTTTCCATTCTATACATTCATCGTCCAATAGACAATTATCTTTGTAAAAGCAATCTAATTAGGAAAATTGCTTAGACATCATCATCATTGTCGTCGTCATCATCATCATTGTCTTTGTTCAAAGGTATAAGGTATCCAGGACTAACTGCATTATCTTGGTTATAAATATAACCTCCTTCCTTTTCTTCTTTTTCTAAAGTTGGTGGGAGGATGTGATTTGAGGGAGATTTGGCAGCTATTTCTAGCAGGACAAGTGGCCACATAGAGGCACCTTCTTAGCTCAGTCAACAGAGCATCAGAAACATTGTTGCTGTTGTTGACAATGATGATGATGACGACAACAACTGAACAACCCTGAGAACTACATTAAGGATACACGTGCCTGTGGAGTACTCAGCCATTTGCACACCACCAGGAATTGAACTCATGACCTTACAACCATGAACGAGAAACCTGAACCACTAAGCCACATGTTTTCCACTCAAGGGTACACACACACAGGTACATGCACTCCTAATTGGCTTTCAATTTCCATCAACCAAATCAACTTGCAAGGCTTTGGTCAGCCCCAGGGCTATAATAAAAGACACTTGAGAGACATCAGCAATCAAACACGACACACCCCAACCACTTAGTCTTACCCTCACCGCCACTCAAGTGCCCACTTGCTCCTCATCAGTTGCATCTGCTAAGCTCCACTTGGCCCTTGTCCCAACCACCCTGACAACAGGCTCCATCCTTATGTTCTAGCTGCTGTTTTAATATCCCGAGCACCTATCAATCATTTGTACATGAATAATTTTAAGGCTGTAAGGCAACCAACCGGAACACTTTAAAAACCAAAACCATACCATTCTGCACTTCTGATTATACCCTGGGACCAGGGCCCTATGCCGTAGTACACGTTATGAGGACAAGTATCCATCAAATGTAAATAATAGGCGCAGGAGTGGCTGCGTGGTAAGTAGCTTGCTAACCAACCACATGGTTCCGGGTTCAGTCCCACTGCATGGCATCTTGGGCAAGTGTCTTCTGCTATAGCCCCGGGCCGACCAATGCCTTGTAAGTGGATTTGGTAGATGGAAACTGAAAGAAGCCCGTCATATATATGTGTGGCTGTGTGGTAAGTAGCTTGCTTACCAACTACATGGTTCCGGGTTCAGTCTCACTGCGTGGCATCTTGGGCAAGTGACTTCTGCTATAGCCCCGGGCCGACCAATGCCTTGTGAGTGGATTTGGTAGACGGAAACTGAAAAGAAGCCTGTCATATATATGTATATATATGTGTGTGTTTGTGTGTCTGTGCTTGTCCCCCCAACATCGCTTGACAACCGATGCTGGTGTGTTTACGTCCCTGTCACTTAGCGGTTCGGTAAAAGAGACCGATAGAATAAGTACTGGGCTTACAAAGAATAAGTCCCGGGGTCGATTTGCTCGACTAAAGGCGGTGCTCCAGCATGGCTGCAGTCAAATGACTGAAACAAGTAAAAGAGTAATGTACATAATTCCTCATCTCTTAAATATAGAACTGTATTACTTTTAGTATTATCATATTTATATTTGCCCGTTTTTATGTTCCGAGTTCAAATCCTGCTAAGGTTGACTTTGCCTTTCATCCTTTCAGGGGTCGATAAAATAAATTGTGCCTTTAGTAAAAAAGGATTATTACAGAGTGGTAAGGCACCAATTGTTAGCAGGATGAGCAAAAGGCTTAGCAGCATTCTGTCTTTATGTTCTGAGTTCAAATCCTGCTAAGATTGGCATTGCCTTTCTTCCTCTCAGGGATCGATAAAATAAGTACCAGTCAAACACTGGGGTCGATGTGCCTATAGCAGAAAGGATCCTTTTTTTGGGGGGTTTTTTCAGAGAAAACGCAGTGCCCATAGCCTTTGACAGGATCAATGGAAAAGCAATGGCTGGAAGAAGAGAGGTTATTCTCAGAGTAGAGACCCTGATTGAGTATTTGCAAAAGAGTGGGGTCCACTAAAAGTAGCTGAGGTGGGGGTCACATAGGAGTGATAAATTGGATGATGGATCAAGTCTTCGACAATCTGAGCCAGTGGCAGCAGGATTTGAACCAGAGAATAAGAAACCAGAACAAATACTGCAAGGCATCTAATCTGATTCTTTTACAGCCCCACTTAATCCACAACCCCAAATCGGAACCGTTTCACCAACCCATAAATGGATGGAAATGTAAAAGGAAAAGTTGATCCCAGTGGGATTTGAACTCAGAACAAACACTGCCAGGATAAGTTAAGATATAAACTCATAGACTTGTACAAGGCGGCGAGCTGGCAGACACGTTAGCGCGCCGGGCGAAATGCTTAGCGGTATTTCGTCTGTCGTTACGTTCTGAGTGCAAATTCCGCCGAGGTCAACTTTGCTTTTCGTCGTTTCGGGGTCGATAAATAAAGTACCAGTTTCGCACTGGGGGCCATATAATGGACTCAATCCCTTCGTCTGTCCTTGTTTGTCCCCTCTATGTCCCCCTTGTGAGCAGTAAAGAAATATATAGAGTCATAGGGCTGGTTTCCTGGTTTCCATGACACATCTACTCTCCTCGGATGGGTCACCAGTCCGTCACAGAATTACTCCTGTTTGCCAGTTGAGTGGACTGGAGCCATGTGGAAGCATTTTGCTCAAGAACACACCACATCAACCAGTCCAGGAATTGAAACCCCAATCTTACGTTCATGAGTCCAACACCCCTAACCACTAAGCCAAGTGCCTCCATACAACCAGGGATTCTCGTACAACACTAACGACTTTGTGCTAGTTTGCCATTTTCTCCTTGCAGTGTGGTTCCTTATGGAGTGGGGGTTGGGGGGGTCGGGAGTGATGGCAGCTAAGAACTGATGGAAATCTGGATCATAAGCACCGAACAAGGTTCTCACACCAGGATTTTGGTGGATCTCATAAAATGAATTGATTTTTTTTTTTTCATTCTAAACATCTTACTGTTGGTGGGGTGGGGGAGATATCCAGAGAAGGGAGGGGAGGGGTTTGCTAAATCGGTTGGGGGTGGGGGGGGGGGTAGTGGTGTTTTTTTGTTTGTTTTTTTTACCTCCCTTATAATGATGGTAGATTACAAACATGTTCTCTGCCCTGCCTCCTCCCCCTCTTCCTCCTACCACCACCACCACCACCTCATTGACTGATGAAGAAGAATCAATGACTTAACACAACAACACCTCTTAAACTGATTACTGTGGAAATCCGACATGATTGCTACCATCACCATCACCATCACCACTGCCATAATCAACATCATTGCTACCACTATCATTACCACCACCACCATCACCATCATCACACAGTTATTATCTACTACCGCCACAACAACAACACCATCACCATATAGACTACCATAATATAAACACCATGGTACCACCAACCACTACCACCATGACTACCACGCCAGTTTACCACCACCACCACCACACAATTACTATCTACTACCACCACAACAACACCATCACCATGGTACCACCAACCACTACTACCATGACTACCACGCCAGTATTACCACCACCACCACCACACAATTACTATCTACTACCTCCACAACAACACCATCACCATATAGACTACCATAATAAACACCATGGTACCACCAACCACTACCACCATGACTACCACGCCAGTATTACCACCACCACCACACAATTACTATCTACTACCACCACAACAACACCATCACCATATAGACTACCATAATAAACACCATGGTACCACCAACCACTACCACCATGACTACCACGCCAGTATTACCACCACCACCACACAATTACTATCTACTACCACCACAACAACACCATCACCATATAGACTACCATAATAAACACCATGGTACCACCAACCACTACCACCATGACTACCACGCCAGTTTACCACCACCACCACACAATTACTATCTACTACCACCACAACAACACCATCACCATATAGACTACCATAATAAACACCATGGTACCACCAACCACTACTACCATGACTACCACGCCAGTATTACCACCATCACCACCACAATCAACATCACTATCACCATCAGAAAACTACCACAATGAACAGCATAGTACCATCAATTACCACCACCACCACGATGAACACCATTTCTACCACTGTCATATAAGCTATCACAATAAACACTGAACTACCACCAAATACTATTACCTGCACCTACAAAACAAAAGTGAAGGGAACCATTGGTACAGGGCTCAGCCTGCTAGAAATAACAAGCAAGTTTTCCTTGTGTAAGCACAATCATCTTAAATAAGGAGGAACACTTTGGACAAAGCTGCCAGGGATGAACAATGTGTAAAAAAAGAATATAAATAAATAAAAAAAAGACAGGATGGTCACAGGTGAAATGTCTGTGGTCACATGACTGTCTGATTGGGACAGCAACAACAACAGAGACTACTAAAATAATCATTAGAGAGAAAAGAAAGAAGATGAAAAAGAAGAAAGAGAAAAGAGAGAGGCATTCCTTGAATGGATTCTTTGGCTAATCAATACTTTCGCTCTCACTCTCTCTCTCTCAATGCATACAGATACATGCATAGACACACACACACACGTGCATGCATATGTATACAAACACACACACATATACATATATAAGCACAACCACATATATATGCACACATACACACATAAATACACATATATGCACAAACACAATATATACATATATGCACACACACACATACATACACACATGCATATATACATATATATGCACAAATACACACATACATACACATATATGCATACATACACATACATATATATGCATACATACACACATATATACATACACATATATAAATGCACACATACGCACATATATGCACACAAACACACATATATGCACAAACACATATACACACATATATATGCACAAATACACATACATATATATGCACAAATACACACATACATATATATGCACAAACACACACATACATATATATGCACACACATACATATATATACATATACACACACACACAGACACGTGTAAACACACACATGTGTGGTGTGGTGGCAGGGGAAGAGGCATTAGTTCTACACTAATAACTGTGTGTGTGAGGTGGGGGGGGAGACTTTGTTGCATTATTTTTGTTGATAATGCAGAAAAATGCCATGTTGCAATCACCAATCACAACAACAGCTACTACCACAACAACAATAGCTATTGTAACTACTACTACTACTACTACTACTACTACAATAACATCAGCTACTAGTATAACAACATTACTACTACTACAACAACAGCTACTACTGCTGCTACTAGTACTACTACTACAACTACTACTGCTTCTACTACTACTATTGCTGCTACTACTACTACTACTACTACTGCTTCTACTACTACTACTACTACTACTACTACAATAGCTGCTACTGCTGCTTCTACTACTACAATAGCTACTGCTACTACAATTACACCTACTACTACTACTACTACTACAATAGCTACAACTACTACAATAGCTACTACTACTGCTACAATAATAGCTACTACTATTACTACCACCACCACCACTAGAACAACAATAATAGCTACTACTACTACTACTGCGTTAACAACAGCTAGCAGTACTACAACAAGTACTAACAATAACACCAGCTACTACTGTCACTGCTGCTACAACATCATCAGCTGCTGCCATTACTACTACTACTACTACTGAACTAGAAACAGCAGGTAAATCTTTCTCAAATTTCACACAACGATCTTAACAAAAGGAAGGACACGTTTAGAGAGTGTAGTCCTACAAGGTGAAACAGATGAGGAGGTCATGGCTAGACTTTGATTATGCATGTCCTCAATCAAGACTGACCTGGGGCTAAAAACAACCACAACAACAACAACGATGATGAGAGCAGTGAACAGCAACAACAACAATGAGATGAACAGCTATCGACAAAGTAGAAGTGAATATGTAAATAAACAGTTATACTAATTAAGATAAAAAGATAAACTGACGAAGGTATAAATTAACGAGCCAGGTAGCTTAGAGACTTACAGAGTAACAAAAAAAAAAACACACACAAAAAATACGCAAACAAATAAAAAAAACCAGAGATCAGGAGATCATCGTAGTCAGCATCACCATCATAATCTTCATTTGTAAGATAAACACAAGGTTGCACAATTTTCAAGAGAGCAGTGGTTAGTTTTGGACTCTGGCCAAGGTGGACTTAGCAATTCGTCCTTCTGGGGTTAATTAAACACAGAATTAAGTTGTAAACTACATAGAAACATACATATTTTTTGTCTTATTTACATGAAGGGTGGCAAGAACGGGTGTGGATCAGAGAACCCCCAAGCATAACAAATGATGTTCTCTCTCTCTCTCCATGCACAGACTTAAATCTGTTGATCTGGTTTCAATTTATACTCAAGCCTTTAGTGTTGTTTTATTTTAATTATATTTATTTATATTTCTAACAGTTTTATATATATATAATAAACATTACAACATTCTTTAAACTGTGTGTGTGTGTGTGTGTGTGTGTGTAAATTGTTTAATATATGTAAATTTATATATATATATATATAAATTTATATACATATACGTAAATTATATATATATATATTACTCTTTACTCTTTTACTTGTTTCAGTCATTTGACTGCGGCCATGCTGGAGCACCGCCTTTAGTCGAGCAACCCGAATCCGGGACTTATTCTTTTTGTAAGCCCAGTACTTATTCTATCGGTCTCTTTTTTGCCGAACCGCTAAGTGACGGGGACGTAAACACACCAGCATCGGTTGTCAAGCGATGTTGGAGGGACAAACAAAGACACACAAACATATACACATACATATATATACATATATACGACAGGCTTCTTTCAGTTTCCGTCTACCAAATCCACTCATAAGGCATTGGTCGGCCCGGGGCTATAGCAGAAGACACTTGCCCCAAGATGCCACGCAGTGGGACTGAACCCGGAACCATGTGGCCTGTTAGCAAGCTGCTTACCACACAGCCACTCCTGCGCCTATATATATATATATATTTTTAAAATTTTATCTAGTTTCAGCTCACGAGCTGAGGCCATTATAAAAATTTATATACATATACGTAAATTTATATATATATATACATATATATATATACATACTAGCAGTATCGCCCGGCGTTGCTCAGGTTTGTAAGGGAAATAACTATAAAGCATTTTTAGAGAGTTATAGCGGAAAAAAATGATGCTAAATTTTTTTTAGAGTTAAAAAAGGTCGAGTTGCGTCCGCTAGACAGTCTGTGGTTTGTGTTTCTGATTCTCGACCCCATGTCGAATTTATCGATTTTTTTTCAGAAGTGGGGGAACTTTTCAAAATTTTCGCTGCGTTAGTTTTGAATTATGACATTGGGCTATGTGTGTGTCAAGTTTCATCAGAATCGATTGAAAGCCGTGGTCAGGGTGAGGGTACAACCTAACAGACACACAGAAACACACACACAGACAAACTGCCGTTTATATATATATATATATATATATATAAATAATTGTGTGTATGTGTACAACTAATACATGCACACTTGCATATTTAACAGCACAGCCAGACAAACATTATATAACTTTCATAAACATGCAGGCACTCAGACACAGATTCGCACTTACAGTTTACACACATACACACCTACCTCTGTATGCACACACACACATGCATGCCCACTCAAATCTACACACACACACACACACACTTCATAGTCCCCAACATACCATTACACACATAAATCTATACACATATATATATACATGCCTGCAGATGCACACACGCAGATGTGCTCCCATAAAGCCGTAATTCTAATATACACCTTTACACTCATCACATACATGCATGTATACCCACACACACACACACACACCTGTACATATGCATGCACACACGCAAGTATCACACAATCCAAGCATGTACAAACACACAAATATACAGCGAACATGCATTCTATACAAAAATGTGCACACACACACAAACACAACACACTGCTAATATATCCTCTACACACACACTCCTTTACGTTTATAATCTACACACACACATTCATACACAAACACTGCAAACATATCTCATACACACACACATATCTACACATGCATACACATTCACACACTGCTAACACAGTCTATACATGTTCACACACATCTACACACACACACACACTGCTAGCATACATTCAACGCATACATATCTACATGCATATGCATTCACACACCTACACACACGTTCTATACACATACATATAAGCATTCACACATCTACTTAGGCATATGTATACACATCTACGTGCACGTACACCTTTCTACACATTCATATACATTCATACACACACACCTTCCTACACATACATCCATACATGTACACACACACCTTTCTATACATACATATACACACCTTTCTACACATACATATACATTCATACACACACACACACCTTTCTACACATACATATACATTCATACACACACACACCTTTCTACACATACATATACATTCATACACACACACACCTTTCTACACATACATATACATTCATACACACACACACCTTTCTACACATACCTATACATTCATACACCTACACACACACACACCTTTCTACACATACATATACATTCATACATGCACACACACCTTTCTACACATACATATACATTCATACACACACACACCTTTCTACACATACATATACATTCATACACACACACACCTTTCTACACATGCATATACATTCATACACACACCTTTCTACGCATATATATTCATACATGCACACACACCTTTCTACACATACATGCACACACACCTTCCTACACATACATATACATTCATAAATGCACATACACACACTCAGAGAAAAAAAAACCCACCACCTCAGTGATGTGAGAGAGAGAGAGAGAGAAAGAAAGAGAAAGAGAGACTTCATCCTCCTCTTCCTACACCTCACACTCCCTCCTCCCACAGCACTATCCTGTATTGATTATTTATCTGTGATACAACAATATCAATAGAGGTAGATTCAAGTCCCCTGCACTGTTGATCTGGAATGCTTAGAGAGAAATGGACCACCAACTCTAAAATCAATAGAGAGCCAATAGAGTGGTCGTCTTAACGAGCTCTCACCACCAACACCAACACCACCCCTCCACCCGTATTTTCCCCCCCTCATCATAATGATCATGATAATAATAATAATAATAATAATAATAATGACGACTTCTAACAAAATATCAATGATTAATAATAATAATAATAACAATGAAATTGAATAGGTAAATATTAAATGAAAAGTCGTTTTTTGCATTTTTTTTACTCGTCACACACATGCACACACACACACATTGCAGTTTTCTAAGATGCTTAAAATGAAGAGAGAGAGAGAGAGAGAGAGAGAGGATGCAAAGATAAACAGATGTGTTTGTTTGAGTGTGTTTCACCATTACTTAAAAACGAAAGAGAGAGGGAGGGAGAGAGAGAAGAAGGAGAAACAGAGGTGGGGCAAGGTTGAGGAGAGAGAAACAGAGAGAAAACGACAAGAGAAAAGATAGAGAGAGAGAGGAAGTAGAGAGAAATAGGTAGAGAGAGGGGGAGAGATAAAGAAGGAGAGAAACAGATTGAAGAGTCGTATTGAAGCGAGAGAGATGGGGAGGAGAGAAGCCAATTCTATTAAGATCCTATACACAAACAAACAGCTTATAATTTACCATTGGCTGTAGAAACCTCCCTACCAGACCTGGCTAATTATCTCTATTAAACATTACCATCATTAGTAATGGTATTATTATTATTATCATTATTATCAGTACTATTATTATTTTATTATTATTATCAGTACTATTATTATTATTATTATTATTATTATTATTATCAGTACTATTATTTTATTATTATTATTATTATTATTATCAGTATTATTATTATTATTATCAGTACTATTATTATTATTATTATTATTATTATTATTATTATTATCAGTACTATTATTATTATTATTGACTGAAGCTTAGCAAAGCATCTGTGAAAAATAGAAAAGGAGCGAAGCAACAGTGTTTGAGAGGATGAGACGCAGAGACTGAATGGAAAGAAGGGTAGAGAGAGAGAGAGAGAGCGACAAAAGAAGGAGGAGCAGTGTGGGAGGTGGGGGGTAGCAAAAGAGGCAGTTTTACATACTGAGAAGAGATGAGACGATGAGCCGAGACTATTGAAATTTCCAAAAATAATCTCTCTGTAGGAGGAATTTTCGAAAGGAAAACAAAAGGGAAGAACAGAACATAAAATAAAAGCAGCGTGTGTGTGTGTGTGTGTAACAGTCTTGTTCTCCCTTGCCTGCCCCCCCTACCGCCCTCGCCCAAAATCCTCATCAGCCACCCCACCTCTTCCCGACTCCAACCTCCATTTCTTGGCAACTCCTACTAAGTCCAAAGATAAACGAACACTGAGATAATGAGGGAGCCTCGATGTGGTTACTCAATCTGCCAGAAACAACAGGCAACCACCCCTCCTACTTTGTTTTTTTTTTTTTTTTTGGCTTTTTTTTAATGAAGGGCACATTGTGTAATGTACCGAGATACAGATGGTCTGAAAATAAATAGGGGACGGTCATAAGTCTAACGAGCGAGTGCCAGCCTAGGGCTAAATAACAGCAATGACATCAACAGGTGAAGAGGAACTTTATACATGGCTGTTCATCATTCCTGAAATAACAGTGATCATTCCATCTGCTAGAAATAGCAGTGAAATTTCTTCAAATCACACCCAGTCATCTGAAACCAGCAAGGACGCATTGAACTATATAGTCCTAGACACAAAAAGACTCGGGATGGGCAAGGATGGAATACTTATGAATATGAATCTGCTCAATTAGAACTGTCTTGGGGACAATCAAAAACAACCATTTCTCTATCAGATTACATTGCAAAATGTAGTCTTCGATACATTTGGAGGCGCAATGGCCCAGTGGTTAGGGCAGCGGACTCGCGGTCATAGGATCGCGGTTTCGATTCCCAGACCGGGCGTTGTGAGTGTTTATTGAGCGAAAACACCTAAAAGTTCCACGACGCTCCGGCAGGGGATGGTGGTGATCCCTGCTGTACACTTTCACCACAACCTTTCTCTCACTCTTACTTCCTGTTTCTGTTGTA
The DNA here is from genome assembly GCF_006345805.1 of Octopus sinensis. Lineage (NCBI taxonomy): Eukaryota > Metazoa > Mollusca > Cephalopoda > Octopoda > Octopodidae > Octopus > Octopus sinensis. The sequence continues at coordinate 8,844,994 of NC_043020.1, forward strand.
CCTGTATTTCAAGGGGCCGGCCTTGTCACTCTCTGTGTCACGCTGAATATCCCCGAGAACTACGTTAAGGGTGCATGTGCCTGTGGAGTGCTCAGCCACTTACACGTTAATTTCACGAGCAGGCTGTTCCGTTGATTCGAATCAACCGGAACCCTCATCGTCGTAACCAACGGAGTGCTTCCTCTTCGATACATTAGGATGGAATGGTCATGGATGAAACACCCTTTGCTCGTAAGTTCACTGGATCAAGTCTATACTATGGTTGAACATTTTAAAAACACCACCAATGACAACCTGGAGTGCAGACCTGAATAAATTGCTGTAGAAACAACAAATTTTGTGCTATTAATAAATAAGCTGTGACAGTAAAAGAAAAATTCATTAAACAGCGATAATGGTTTTGCTTGGTGAGACTATCAGTGCTGGTGCCACTTAAAAAGCACTGGTGCTGGCGCCACGTAAAAGGCACTGGTGCTGGTGACACGTAAAAGGCACTGGTGCTGGCGCCACGTAAAAGGCACTGGTGCTGGTGCCATGTAAAAAGCACTGGTGCTGGTGACACGTAAAAGGCACTGGTGCTGGTGCCATGTAAAAGGCACTGGTGCTGGTGCCACGTAAAAGGCACTGGTGCTGGCGCCACGTAAAAGGCACTGGTGCTGGTGCCATGTAAAAAGCACTGGTGCTGGTGACACGTAAAAGGCACTGGTGCTGGTGCCATGTAAAAGGCACTGGTGCTGGTGCCACGTAAAAGGCACTGGTGCTGGCGCCACGTAAAAGGCACTGGTGCTGGTGCCACGTAAAAGGCACTGGTGCTGGCGCCACGTAAAAGGCACTGGTGCTGGTGCCATGTAAAAAGCACTGGTGCTGGTGACACGTAAAAAGCACTGGTGCTGGTGCCACGTAAAAGGCACTGGTGCTGGTGCCATGTAAAAAGCACTGGTGCTGGTGCCGTGTAAAAAGCACTGGTGCTGGTGCCACGTAAAAGGCACTGGTGCTGGTGACACGTAAAAAGCACTGGTGCTGGTGCCGTGTAAAAAGCACTGGTGCTGGTGCCGTGTAAAAAGCACTGGTGCTGGTGACACGTAAAAGGCACTGGTGCTGGCGCCACGTAAAAGGCACTGGTGCTGGTGCCACGTAAAAAGCACTGGTGCTGGTGCCACGTAAAAGGCACTGGTGCTGGCGCCACGTAAAAGGCACTGGTGCTGGTGCCGTGTAAAAAGCACTGGTGCTGGTGACACGTAAAAAGCACTGGTGCTGGTGCCACGTAAAAGGCACTGGTGCTGGCGCCACGTAAAAGGCACTGGTGCTGGTGCCGTGTAAAAAGCACTGGTGCTGGTGCCGTGTAAAAAGCACTGGTGCTGGTGACACGTAAAAGGCACTGGTGCTGGCGCCACGTAAAAGGCACTGGTGCTGGTGCCACGTAAAAAGCACTGGTGCTGGTGCCACGTAAAAGGCACTGGTGCTGGCGCCACGTAAAAGGCACTGGTGCTGGTGCCGTGTAAAAAGCACTGGTGCTGGTGACACGTAAAAAGCACTGGTGCTGGTGCCACGTAAAAGGCACTGGTGCTGGCGCCACGTAAAAGGCACTGGTGCTGGTGCCACGTAAAAGGCACTGGTGCTGGTGCCACGTAAAAGGCACTGGTGCTGGTGCCGTGTAAAAAGCACTGGTGCTGGTGACACGTAAAAAGCACTGGTGCTGGTGACACGTAAAAAGCACTGGTGCTGGTGCCACGTAAAAGGCACTGGTGCTGGCGCCACGTAAAAGGCACTGGTGCTGGTGCCACGTAAAAGGCACTGGTGCTGGTGCCACGTAAAAGGCACTGGTGCTGGTGACACGTAAAAAGCACTGGTGCTGGTGACACGTAAAAAGCACTGGTGCTGGTGCCACGTAAAAGGCACTGGTGCTGGTGCCACGTAAAAAGCACTGGTGCTGGTGACACGTAAAAGGCACTGGTGCTGGTGCCATGTAAAAGGCACTGGTGCTGGTGACACGTAAAAGGCACTGGTGCTGGTGACACGTAAAAGGCACTGGTGCTGGTGACACGTAAAAAGCACTGGTGCTGGTGACACGTAAAAAGCACTGGTGCTGGTGCCACGTAAAAGGCACTGGTGCTGGTGCCATGTAAAAGGCACTGGTGCTGGTGCCATGTAAAAAGCACTGGTGCTGGTGACACGTAAAAAGCACTGGTGCTGGTGCCATGTAAAAGGCACTGGTGCTGGTGCCATGTAAAAGGCACTGGTGCTGGTGACACGTAAAAGGCACTGGTGCTGGTGACACGTAAAAGGCACTGGTGCTGGTGCCACGTAAAAAGCACTGGTGCTGGTGACACGTAAAAAGCACTGGTGCTGGGTGCTTGCCGTGTAAAAAGACTGGTGCTGGTGACACGTAAAAAGCACTGGTGCTGGTGCCGTGTAAAAAGCACTGGTGCTGGTGACACGTAAAAAGCACTGGTTGCTGGTGACACGTAAAAAGCACTGGTGCTGGTGCCATGTAAAAGGCACTGGTGCTGGTGCCGTGGTAAAAAGCACTGGTGCTGGTGACACGTAAAAAGCACTGGTGCTGGTGACACGAAAAAAAAGCACTGGTGCTGGTGCACGTAAAAGGCACTGGTGCTGGTGCCATGTAAAAGGCACTGGTGCTGGTGCACGTTAAAGGCACTGGTGCTGGTGCCATGTAAAAAGCACTGGTGCTGGTGCCGTGTAAAAAGCACTGGTTGCTGGTGACACGTAAAAAGCACTGGTGCTGGTGACACGTAAAAAGCACTGGTGCTGGTGCCGTGTAAAAAGCACTGGTGCTGGTGACACGTAAAAAGCACTGGTGCTGGTGACACGTAAAAGGCACTGGTGCTGGTGACACGTAAAAAGCACTGGTGCTGGTGACACGTAAAAAGCACTGGTGCTGGTGCCGTTGTAAAAAGCACTGGTGCTGGTGACACGTAAAAAGCATGGTGCTGGTGACACGTAAAAGGCACTGGTGCTGGTGACACGTAAAAAGCACTGGTGCTGGTGACACGTAAAAAGCACTGGTGCTGCTGCTGTGTAAAAGGCACTGGTGCTGGCTCCACATAAAAAGTGCTGGTGCCACGCAAAAAGCACTGGTGCTGGTGCCACGTAAAAAGCACTGGTGCTGGTGCCACGTAAAAGGCACTGGTGCTGGCGCCACGTAAAAAGCACTGGTGCTGGTGACACGTAAAAAGCACTGGTGCTGGTGCCGTGTAAAAAGCACTGGTGCTGGTGACACGTAAAAAGCACTGGTGCTGGTGCCACGTAAAAGGCACTGGTGCTGGTGACACGTAAAAAGCACTGGTGCTGGTGACACGTAAAAAGCACTGGTGCTGGTGCCACGTAAAAGGCACTGGTGCTGGTGACACGTAAAAAGCACTGGTGCTGGTGACACGTAAAAAGCGGGCTGGTGCTGGTGCCACGTAAAAGGCACTGGTGCTGGTGACACGTAAAAGCACTGGTGCTGGTGCCACGTAAAAGGCACTGGTGCTGGTGACACGTAAAAAGCACTGGTGCTGGTGACACGTAAAAAAGCACTGGGCTGGTGACACGTAAAAAGCACTGGTGCTGGTGACACGTAAAAAGCACTGGTGCTGGTGACACGTAAAAGGCACTGGTGCTGGTGCCACGTAAAAGGCACTGGTGCTGGTGACACGTAAAACAAGCACTGGTGCTGGTGACACGTAAAAGGCACTGGTGCTGGTGCCATGTAAAAGGCACTGGTGCTGGTGACACGTAAAAGGCACTGGTGCTGGTGACACGTAAAAGGCACTGGTGCTGGTGCCATGTAAAAGGCACTGGTGCTGGTGACACGTAAAAGGCACTGGTGCTGGTGCCATGTAAAAGGCACTGGTGCTGGTGACACGTAAAAGGCACTGGTGCTGGTGACACGTAAAAGGCACTGGTGCTGGTGCCATGTAAAAGGCACTGGTGCTGGTGACACGTAAAAGGCACTGGTGCTGGTGACACGTAAAAGGCACTGGTGCTGGTGACACGTAAAAAACACTGGTGCTGGTGACACGTAAAAAGCACTGGTGCTGGTGCCACGTAAAAGGCACTGGTGCTGGTGCCACGTAAAAAGCACTGGTGCTGGTGACACGTAAAAGGCACTGGTGCTGGTGCCATGTAAAAGGCACTGGTGCTGGTGACACGTAAAAGGCACTGGTGCTGGTGACACGTAAAAGGCACTGGTGCTGGTGACACGTAAAAAGCACTGGTGCTGGTGCCGTGTAAAAAGCACTGGTGCTGGTGACACGTAAAAAGCACTGGTGCTGGTGCCACGTAAAAGGCACTGGTGCTGGTGCCATGTAAAAGGCACTGGTGCTGGTGCCACGTAAAAGGCACTGGTGCTGGTGCCACGTAAAAGGCACTGGTGCTGGTGACACGTAAAAAGCACTGGTGCTGGTGCCGTGTAAAAAGCACTGGTGCTGGTGACACGTAAAAAGCACTGGTGCTGGTGCCACGTAAAAGGCACTGGTGCTGGTGCCATGTAAAAGGCACTGGTGCTGGTGCCACGTAAAAGGCACTGGTGCTGGTGCCATGTAAAAAGCACTGGTGCTGGTGCCATGTAAAAAGCACTGGTGCTGGTGCGTGTAAAAGCACTGGTGCTGGTTGCCGTGTAAAAAGCACTGGTGCTGGTGGTGAACGTAAAAAAGCACTGGTGCTGGTGACACGTAAAAAGCAACTGGTGCTGGTGCCACGTAAAAGGCACTGGTGCTGGTGACACGTAAAAAGCACTGGTGCTGGTGACACGTAAAAAGCACTGGTGCGGTGCCACGTAAAAGGCACTGGTTGCTGGTGACACGTAAAAAGCACCTGGTGCTGGTGACACGTAAAAGCACTGGTGCTGGTGCCACGTAAAAGGCACTGGTGCTGGTGACACGTAAAAAGCACTGGTGCTGGTGACACGTAAAAAGCACTGGTGCTGGTGACACGTAAAAGGCACTGGTGCTGGTGCCACGTAAAAGGCACTGGTGCTGGTGCCACGTAAAAGGCACTGGTGCTGGCGCCACGTAAAAGGCACTGGTGCTGGTGCCACGTAAAAGGCACTGGTGCTGGCGCCACGTAAAAGGCACTGGTGCTGGTGCCACGTAAAAAGCACTGGTGCTGGTGCCACGTAAAAGGCACTGGTGCTGGCGCCACGTAAAAGGCACTGGTGCTGGTGCCACGTAAAAGGCACTGGTGCTGGCGCCACGTAAAAGGCACTGGTGCTGGCGCCACGTAAAAGGCACTGGTGCTGGTGCCATGTAAAAAGCACTGGTGCTGGTGCCGTGTAAAAAGCACTGGTGCTGGTGCCACGTAAAAGGCACTGGTGCTGGTGCCATGTAAAAAGCACTGGTGCTGGTGCCGTGTAAAAAGCACTGGTGCTGGTGCCACGTAAAAAGCACTGGTGCTGCTGCTGTGTAAAAGGCACTGGTGCTGGCTCCACATAAAAAGTGCTGGTGCCACGCAAAAAGCACTGGTGCTGGTGCCACGTAAAAAGCACTGGTGCTGGTGCCACGTAAAAGGCACTGGTGCTGGCGCCACGTAAAAGGCACTGGTGCTGGTGCCATGTAAAAAGCACTGGTGCTGCTGCTGTGTAAAAGGCACTGGTGCTGGTGCCACACAAAAGGTAGTGGTTCTGGTGCTGTGTAAAAGGCAGTGGTGTTGGTGCCACGCAAAAGGCACTGGTGCTGGTGCCGTGTAAAAGGCACTGGTGCTGGCTCCACATAAAAAGTGCTGGTGCTGGTGCCACGCAAAAGGCACTGGTGCTGGCACCAGGTAAAAAGCACTGGCCAGTGTCATGTGAAAATCACATAGTAAACTCTATGAAGCGGTTGGCATTAGGAAGGGCATCCAGTTGCAGAGAGCTTGCCAAAACAGACAAGTAGAGCCTGGTGTAGCTCTCTAGCTTGCCAGATCCTGTCAAACCACCCAACCCAAGCCAGCATGGATGACAGACAGTAAATGGTGATATTACATGTAGAATACATAATGCAAAATTTTAAAATCTATTCTGTATGGCCTGGTACCAAATGGTCCAGTGGACAGGGACCCCTGCATTCCCAAAGGTAAGAAGAGTCAAAAGGAGAATAATAATAATAATAATCCTTTCTTCTAAAGGCACAAGGCCAGCAGTTTTGGGAGGCCAGAGTAAGTAAATTACATTGACCCCAGTGTTCCACTGGTACTTAATTTATCGACCCCGAAAGGATAGAAGGCAAAGTTGACCTCGGAATGTAAAGACAAATGAAATGCCACTAAGCATTTTGTGTGCTAAAAATTTTGCTAACTCGCCTTAATAATAATCTTTCCTACTCTAGGCACAAGGTCGGAAATTTTTGGGGAGGGGGCCAGTCGATTAGATTGACTCCAGTACACAACTGGTATTTAATTTATCGACCCCAAAAGGATGAAAGGCAAAATCGAACTCGGAGGAATTTGAACTCAGAATGTAAAGACAGATGAAATACCGCTGAGCATTTCACCTGGTGTGCTAACGTCTCTGCCAGCTCGCCTTAATAATAATAATAATGATGATAACAACAAGAGCACTCAGAGAGTGCAAACCTCCGCCAAGACAACACCAATGTCCTCTCAACAATTATCCAGAGGTGATTTTCAAAATGAGAGTATTTGAAATAAACTCGACTGCTGTCACAAACAAGAATTCTAAAAATGAACCTGACCACTCTTAAGTAAAAAACAAAACAGGAAAAATAATCCAGAATCCTTGTCTGGTACTGGATTGATCCCAAAATCTAATCAGTTCGTGTCAGTCCCAAGGCCGAACATTCCTGAAAGTTTCATCTGAATCCATCCAACGGTTCTTGATATCTTGTCCACGGACAAACAAACAAACAAGACTGAAAACAATACCTCTGCTTTTGCTAAGGCAATAATAGTTTCTGAGGAGGAAACAAGGTGACAAAGTTTGCAGAATGGCACAGTCAAATTAAAGGGTCTCCACCACATGACTGATACTCCTTTCATTGACCCCCAGGAGGATGAAAGGATGACGTCAGCACAAGCAGGATTTGAATTCAAAACAGAAATATGTAACTAAAAATTGCTAACCTCAACTAACACCCTTCTTTCTTATAAGAGAAAGGACACGTTGTTTGATGTAGTCCTAGATACACTCTTTTACTCATTTCAGCCATGCGGCTGTGGTCATGCTGGAGCACCACCATGAATAAAAAAAAAAACAATGGCTGTTCAAGTTATTGAGATCTTTAACAATAAAGTCGCTCAATCATGACTTTGGATTAAAATAACACCAGGATTAATAATTCATTTAACAGACTCATTGCGAGTGACGAATGAGTCAGTCGTTTCTCCTCCCCCTACTCTTCACTGGAATCACCGCTTCACCAATAAGTTCCTCTGAATAAATAAATAAACACCCAACTAAACCAAACGAGTCTTTTAGTTTCATGAAAGGTTCACAAAAATGGAATGAATTAGTTTGGCGAGGCGGGGGAGAAGTGTTGGTAATGTTTTGGGCCAAACACAAGAGCCAGGTCAGGGAAAGATAGTGCTCAGGGGGGGGGTAAGGCAGGGGGAGTGGAGGTAGCCAGAGAGGTGGGGGAGAGGAAGAATAAGAGAGAAGGCAGAAGGAAAGTGAAAGTGGGAGGAGAGGAGAGAATGGGAGGAAGAAGAGAGAGAGAGAGAGAGGAAGAGGACGAGAGGGAGGGAGAGGATAGGATGGGGAGAGAGAGGATAGGAGAGAGAGAGGATAGGAGAGAGAGAGGGAGGATAGGCAAGAAGAGAGAGGATAGGAGAGCGAAGAGATATAGGGAGAGAGAGAGGGAGAGGATAGGAGAGAGAGGGAGAGGATAGGAGAGAGAGGGAGGGAGGGAGAGGATAGGAGAGAGAAGGAAAGGATAGGAGAGAGGGAGGGAGAGAGGGAGGAGAAGATAAGAGAGCGGGAGGGAGGGGATAAGAGAGAAGGAGCAAGAGGATAAGAGAGGGAGGGAGAGGATAAGAGGGAGGGTGAGAGACAGAGAGAGGTGTAAAAGAAAAGAAAGATATAGAGGTAACAGAGAGAGAGAGGTAAGTGGGTGTGAAAATAAAAGTAGAGAAGAACAGGAAAGATAATTACTCTTCTTGGAGTCAACTTTTCCCTTTGATTTTGGAGATTTATGGCTGAGCCAATGTGGCTGGCGTCAGTCTCTCGTACAGCTGCTATAAACAGACATGACTGTTGATGCCATGGTCAGCTAAAACCCAGTACATTCATCAATTACTAATGAACGACTTATGACACATGCTGCCATCGCAGATGACACAGTTCTGCGGTTCTCGCTACAAACATCTATTATGGATGACTTTCTGTGCACATCCACATTTACGTAGACACACAAACACAGAGAGTCAAATCTTGACCTCTTCTGACTATTGTTATTAAAAGAAGCTTCATACAACACACATTTCTCTAAGGTAATAAACAATACTTCTACGCTTACAAAATTTCAGTCTGAAGATTCCCAAATGAATGACGAAACTACTCGTCATTGTAAAATGTCAATGACCTGACAACTGGAGAGAGGACTATTATTTTGGTTGGTGCTGAATTATTTTCGGTTTTAAGCTGGTTTCCACAGGATCTGAACTCAGAATGTAAAAGCATATCGCCAAACATTTAAACAGTTTTGCCAATTCAATACCTGTCTTCCATTCTAATCAAGCTTAAAAGGTGTGTCAAGAGTTCATTGTGGAATCTATCTGTATTAAGGGTCAACCACAGCAAACAGGGAATGAAGTTGTGTGGCTTGCATTAACCCTTTCTTTTGCCATATTTCTGTCGAAATATATTGTCTTTATAAGACACTATCATACGTTAAATTCAACTTTCATTGAAAGTCAACAAACAAAGTTTGCTTTAGAAGTATTGAGATGTACTAAATGATAAGGAAATAATTTTATTCTCAAACACAGGATAATGCTAATAATATAGTGAGTTCACAGCTGAAACCTACACCAGTGTCACATAACCAGCCCCAGCCCACTCAAAAAGTACCTTGGATCGTAGGGTGACATGCTGTGCTTGAGGAGACCTACTGAGTCAAGTACATCAAAATCAAGTGGAAATTGTGGTTGTGATCCCTGTACTGGTGACACGTAAAAAGCACCATCCGAACATGGCCGATGCCAGTGCTATCTTGACTGGCACCAACCGATTGTGATCATTGCCAGCCTCCTCTGGCCCCTGTGTCAGTGGCACGTAAAAAGCACCCACTACACTCACGGAGTGGTTGGTATTAGGAAGTGTATCCAGCTGTAGAAACACTGCCAGATCAGACTGGAGCCTGATGCAGCCTCCTGGCTTCCAAGACCCCAGTCAAATTGTCTAACCCATGCCAGCATGGAAAATGGACATTAAACGATGATGATAATAATGAACAGGATAAACTATCCATATTTTGTAGAAAAATCTGTCAGTGGCCAGCCATGAGATTTGAACTCACATCCCTGTGATTACACATCATGGATAGTTTATCCTGTTCATGCTATCATCATCATCATCATCGTTTAACATCCGCTTTCCATGCTAGCATGGGTTGGACGGTTCAACTGGGGTCTGGGAAGCCTGAAGGCTGCACCAGGCCAGTCAGATCTGGCAGTGTTTCTACAGCTGGATGCCCTTCCTAACGCCAACCACTCCGAGAGTGTAGTGGGTGCTTTTTATGTGCCACCGACACAGGTGCCAGACGAGGCTGGCGAACGGCCACGCTCAGATGGTGTTTTTTACGTGCTATATTATCAGCATTATCCTGCATTTGAGAACAAAATTCTTTCCTTATCTACATTGTCTTTTGTTTCAATTTTGAAAATAATGAAGAATTTAGTAAAATAACTGCCATTATTCAACTGGTAATAGGAACATAAATTAGCATGCAATTCCGATGGAAGGTTTTAATTTGGATCCGTTTAAAACTAAAAGTTTCTTAGAACATGTGGAATGGCATCAAAAGGGTTAATATCTATCATTTATCTTCCTTTCCAATATATGTTTCTATATTATCGTGGAGGCGCAATGGCCCAGTGGTTAGGGCAGCGGACTCGCTGTCATAGGATCGCGGTTTCGATTCCCAGACCTGAGTGTTTATTGAGCGAAAACACCTAAAAGCTCCACGAGGCTCCGGCAGGGGATGGTGGTGATCCCTGCTGTACTCTTTCACCACAACTTTCTCTCACTCTTACTTCCTGTTTCTGTTGTACCTGTATTTCAAAGGGCCGGCCTTGTCACTCTCTGTGTCACGCTGAATATCCCCGAGAACTACGTTAAGGGTACACGTGTCTGTGGAGTGCTCAGCCACTTACACGTTAATTTCACGAGCAGGCTGTTCCATTGATTCGGATCAACCGGAACCCTCGTCGTCGTAACCGACGGAGTGCTTCCATCTATATTATCACATTCATCTCTCTTATATAAATCTCGTATAAGTGTCAGCTGATACCTTTCAATCAATAATCTCCCTCAAATCCACACACGACCTTTTTAACCTTGGCTACTCCCTTTATCCACCATATTTCATAGAGAAGAAAAGGGTTTCAGTGGGCAGGTTGCCCTTCATATTTTCCTCAACCATTGGACAAAATATTCAGTTAGACCATTTACATTCTGAGTTCAAATCCTACTGAAGTTGACTTTGCTTCTATAAAGTCCCAGTTGGATTCTTAGGTTTGATGGTACAGATTAATTCTCCTCTTCTTGAAATTGCTGACTTAGTATTTTCATCAGAAGACATTATCCCGCTGAAGGCAACTTTGCCTTCTATCGCTTAAGGGTTGATAAAGTACCAGTCAAGTACTGGAATCAGTGGCATATGCTTACCTTCTCCCCTCAAAATTGCTAGCCTTGTGCTAAAATTTATTAATATCATTACTATTAACCCTTTTGATACCAACCTGACTGAAACCACCTCTGGCTCTGTGGTACAAATGTCTTGTTTTCATAAGTTTTGAATTAAAATCTTCCACCAAACCTTAGTCACAATTTATGTTCCTAACACTAGCTGAATGATAACTAAGTTATTTAACTAAATTCTTTGTTATATTTAAAATTAATTGAAAGAAACACAGAGCATCTGAACAGAAATATGGTAACAAAAGGGTTAATCTTTTTCACTCTGTGGAATTTCCACAGGTCCCATTAGTATTGATGTTGAAGATGACCTCAACAGCAATAAAATCATTATTTCTTTCTTTCTTAAACACTTTCTCTTAACCCTTTCAATACCAACCCGGCTGAAACTCCCTCTGGCTCTGAGTACAAATGACTTGTTTATAAAAATTTTGAATTAAAATCTTCCACCAGACCTTAGTCACAATTTATGTTCCTAACACCAGCTTAATGATAACTGAGTTATTTTACTAAATTCTTTGTTATATTGAAAGAAACGCAGAGCATCTCAAAATAAATACGGTAACAAAAGGGTTAAGGCAGTGTGCTGGCAGAATTGTTTGTATGCTGGGCAAAATACTTAGTGAAATTTTATTCAACTTCATGTTCTGAGTTCAAATCCCACCAAGGTCTACTCTGCCTTCCATTCTTTCTAGGTCAATAAAATAAGTACCAGTTGAGCACTGGGGTCGATGTAATCGACTTATCTTGTCCCCCAAAATTGCTGGCCTTGTGCCAAAATTTGAAACCATTATTATTTTTATTATTATTACTAGCAGTATCGCCCGGCGCTGCTCGGGTTTGTAAGGGAAATAACTATATAAGCATTTTTAGAGAGTTACTTCCCTTATATAATAGCAAAAAATGCATTAAAAATGGGAAAAAATGATGGTAATTTTTTTTTTAAATCGTAGACGTGTGCTAATACCCAGAAGGGCTCGATATGAATCACGACTATAAGATACCTGGTTTTGGTTAAACTGCACCGCAAAATGTGGGAGTAGTTAGGAATCTAAATCGGAGACAGACACACAACCTTACTTTTATATATAAAGATTACCACTATTATTATTATTATTAAGGCAGTAGAATCATTGTTTTGTGGCATTTCATGTCAATGTTCTGAGTTCAAATTCAGCCAGGGGTGATGTTGCCTTTCATCCTTTTGGGGGTCAATAAAATAAGTACCAGTCAAGCACTGGCATTGATGTAATTAGCCTTACCTCCTCCCCAAAACTTGCTGGACTTGAGCCAAAATTTGAAACCATTATTATTATTATTATTAATATTAAGGTAGCAAGCTGGACAAAATGCTTAGCAGTATTTTGCCCATTGCTACATTCTGAGTTCAAATTCTGCTGAGGTCAACTTTGCCTTTCATCCTTTCGGGGTCCATAAAAGAAGTACCAGCTGAACACTGGGGGGGGTCAATATAATCAACAAATCCCCACCTTCCCCAAGCTGCCCTTATGGCAAAAATTTGAAATAATAATTATTATCATCATCATCATTAAGGTGGCGAACTGGCAAAATGCTAAACAGTATTTCGCCCATCATTACATTCTGAGTTCAAATTCTGCTGGGGTCAGCTTTGCCTTTCATCCTTTCAGGGTCAATAAATTGAGTACAAGTGAAACACTGGGGTCAGTATAATCAAGTAGTCCCCTCTCTCAAAATTTCAGGCTATGTGCTTATGACAGAAAAGATTATTACTATCGGCACAACGGCTCCACTGCCATCATTACAAAAGGTTGCAGATGGTTGTTGTTTGAAGGTAGATGGAATGATGATACCATTGTGTAATAATAGCAGAACTGTTGTTGTTGTTGCTGGTGGTAGGGTAGTGGTAGTAGTAGCACCAACAGCAATAACAGCATCACTAACGGTAATAGTAAGAGTGGTGTGTGTGTAACAGAAACAGCACCAATAGTAACTGTGCATGTGTATGTATGTATATATGAATATATATATATATCTACTAGCAGTATCGCCCGGCGTTGCTCGGATTTGCAAGGGAAATAACTATATAAGCATTTTTAGAGAGTTATAGCCAAAAAATAGCAAAAAAATGCATTAAAAATGGAAAAAAAATTATGGTAAATTTTTTTTAAATCGTTGACTCATCGTAGACATTTTTAGAGAGTTACTTCCCTTATATAATAGCGAAAAAAATGCATTAAAATGGAAAACAATTATGGTAAATTTTTTTTTAAATAAGATACCCAGTTTTGGTTAAACTGCACCGCAAAATGTGGGAGCAGTTAGGAATCTAAATCGTAGGAGACAGACACACAACTTCACTTTTATATATAAAGATATAGATAGATAGATAGATAGATTTGTGTAGTAACAGCAGAAATAACAGGAGTCTCACTAACAGCAATAGTGTGTGTGTTTATATATTTATTTATTTATATATGAGAACAGGTGTACAGTGAATATATTCGTAGTAGTAGTAGTACTAGCAGTACCAACAACTGCAGTACCATCAAAAATAGTACAAACAGTCAACAAGTATACCTTACATATACTTCGAGATATCTATATCTACCTATATATAACTACCTATATATATATATATATATACCGGAGTAAACACATAAATGTGAAACAAGGTGGAAAAAAGAGTACTCAAATACCAGGGGTAGAGTAATATGCTTTATTTCAAAAGCAGCAGAAAATTCAGCAAAACCTGTTACTTGGAGTTTCACGTTCCCGTTCGTCGGACAGTTTTGTTAAAATAGTGAAATTTTAACAAAAACTGTCCGACGAACGGGAACGTGAAACTCCGAGTAACAGGTTTGTTGAATTTCTGCTACTTTTAAATAAAATATATATATATATATATATATCTATATATATATATATATATATAGAGAGAGAGAGAGAGAGAGAGAGAGAGAGAGAGAGCACTCCTACAAATTGTATACACACTATATATTGCCATAATACACACAGCTACACTATATATTGCCACAACTAATTACACTATACACACACACACCGTGTGTATATACTTCAGCATATACTGTAATATATGCGTGTGTATGTGCGTGTATATAGAGATATGTGGGCCATAAAACCCATGCCAGCATGGAAAATGGACAATATATAAATGCACGTGTATATATAACTTATGCTATATCAGTAGTCTACACCTCTGTACAGCAGAATACATAGTAAACATTGTCCTTGTTCATGTGTATGCAGGTGCATGATATTATTATTATAAAAAGGCAAGCTGGCAGAATCGTTAATGTATCGCGCAAAATGCTTAGCAGTGCTGTGTCTGTGTGTCTTGACATTCTGAGTTCAAGTTCCACCAGGGTCAACTTTGCCTTTCGTTCTATCGAGGTCGATAAAATTAAGTACTAGTCGAGCACTGTAATCGGCTCACCCCATTCCCCTCAAAAACTATTGGCCCTGTGCCAAATTTTGAAGCCATTATTATTACACAGTTCTATATTTAAGAGATGAGGAATTATGTACATTGTTTACATTTGATGGATATTTTGTGTTAACAACAAAGAAGATGAGGACAAATATCTGTCAAATGTAAATAATGTATATTATTATTACGATTACTATTATTCCTGTTGGGGGTCAATAAATTAAGTACCAGTCAAATTCTAGGGTTGATGTTATTGACTAGCTCCCTCCCCCAAAATTTCAGGCCTTGTGCCCATTATTATTAATATTATTATTATTATTATTATTAAAGAGAGAGAAACGAATGCATGTAAGAAATGTGTATTTGTATTTAAGAATGTTTGTGTGTGTGTGTGTGTGTGTGTAAAAACCATACACACAGACAGAATTACACCATAGATCAATAGCCAAGTGCAAGACATTATTTCTAAATATGTCAGAATGATGTTTTCTCCACTGTCAATAATAACAAAAACAATGATTTCAATAACAGCAAAACAAGCTAACAAAAGAGCCTCTCCCTCTACATAGTTGTTCAGTCTGCTAGAAATGGCAGTCAAACCTCCCTCAAATCCCACCCTGCTGTCTTAAATAAGCAAACTAGATAATGTGGTGTCCCACATACCCCTCCCTGAAAAGACAGGATGGTCATGAGTGGAATGCCTTTAATCAGTGAGAGTTAACCTGGGACTCAATGAAAAGAACAAAAGGAGCATCTCT
The DNA here is from genome assembly GCF_006345805.1 of Octopus sinensis. Classification (NCBI taxonomy): domain Eukaryota; kingdom Metazoa; phylum Mollusca; class Cephalopoda; order Octopoda; family Octopodidae; genus Octopus; species Octopus sinensis. The sequence goes on from NC_043020.1 coordinate 8,860,034, forward strand.
AATATTGCTTGACATGCTAGAAATAGCAGCCAAGGTATTCGATAATTTAGTCCGACAGGTACAAATAGACAGGTTGGTCACAATTGAAAGCCTTTGATCAAAGGTTTGCTCAGTCAGAGTTGACCTGAGGTTAAACAATAACAACATAAGGAGCATCTCTATCACTGCTTGACATGCTAGAAATAGCAGCTGAAGCATTAAATAATGCAGTCCCAGAAATAAAAAAAATGGCGAGATGGTCACCACTAGAATAGCTCTATAAGCCTGCTTGAAGTTAGCCTAGGGCTAAACAACAACATAAGTGTCTATCTTATCTTGACGTGCTAGAAACACCAGCCAATGTATTGAATTATGTGGTCCTACAGGTACAAAAAGACAGGATGGTCACTAGTGGAGTAGCTTTGATCATGGGTTTACTTGATCACAGTTAGCCCAGGGTTAAACAACAGCCAATGTATTGAATTATATGGTCCTACAGGTACAAAAAGATAGGATGGTCACGAGTGGAGTAGCTTTGATCATGGGTTTACTTGATCACAGTTAGCCCAGGGTTAAACAACATAAGTGTCTGTCATCTTTTACCGTGCTAGAAATAGCAGCTGATTTATCAAAAATAAGGTGGCCCTACAGGTAGCAAAAGGACGAGATGGCCACAATTGGAATGGGTCTGTCCGGTTGGTCGAAAGCTGACCTGGGGCTAAACAACCTCAAAAACCAAAAAAAAAAAAAAAGGCAGCAATGACGACGACCACATCGACAACAACATAAACAACAGCAGCCATTGGTAGTGCAGGAGAGTGCAGCCATGAGTGATGAGGGAGAGAGGAGGAGGAGGAGTGGGGGAAAAGAGGGAGAGGATAATGTTGCAAGTACAGCAGCAGCAGCTACAGCAGAATAGTAGATAGGTAGTGGAGAGGGGGGGGAGTAAAGCATTAGGTACAGTAGCACCAAAGACAACACACACACACACACACACACACACACGCTCTACATCACCTTAAATGGTAGTTGGTTGCTAAACAGTCATGAACTTGATAAAGGTTTTATTTTTGTTTCCTTTTAGTCAAAGTGGCTGTTGGTGCAACAAGAAACACCTGAATCGACCGACCCCAATATATTACAGGTATTCCTTTTTGCCTCCCCCCCACCCTCCGCTACCGCCACCTCTCCACTGCCAACGCAAAAGGGTGAAGAGAAGAGACAAGGTCGATCCCAGATGGAGTCGTATTCAAATGAGAGAGAGAGAGAGAGAAAGAGAGAGAGAGAGAGAGAGAGAAAGAAAGAGAGAGAGAAAGAGAGAGAGAGAGAGAGAGACGGGGGAATAAGAGAAAGACACAGGGAAGAGAGATGAGAATACAATAGAAGAAATAATAATAATAATAATAATAATAATGATGGTTTCAATTTGGGTGGAGGGGACTAGTTGATAACACTAATCCCCAGTATTTCACTGGTACTTAATTTATCGACTCCGAAAGGATGAATGGCAAAGTCGACCTCGGCGGAATTTGAACTCGGATCATACAGACAGGCGAAATACCTATTTCATTACTACCCACAAGGGGCTAAACATAGAGGGGACAAACATGGACAGACATAGGTATTAAGTCGATTATATCGACCCCAGTGCTTAACTGGTACTTTATTTATCGACCTCGAAAGGATGAAAGGCAAAGTCGACCTCGGCGGAATTTGAACTCAGAACGTAACGACAGACGAATTACCGCTAAGGATTTTGCCCAGCAAGCTAACGATTCTGCCAGCTTGCCACCTTAATAATAATAATAATAATCTCAAATTTTGGCACAAGGCCAGCAATTTCGGGGGATGGGATATATCAACCCCAGTGTTGAACTGGTACTTATTTTATTGACCTGAAAAGGACAAAAGGTAAAGTAGACATTCGCGGAATTTGAACTCAGGACATAAAGATGGACAAAATACCACTAAGCATTTGCCCAGCGTGCTAACGATCCTGCCAGCTCACTGCCTTAATAATAATAAGGCCAAAGACCTCTGAAAGTTTCATCCGAATCCATCCAGCAGTTTTTGAGATATCTTGTCCATGGACAAATACAACTGAAAGCAATATCTTAGGCAGAGGTAATAATATTTTATAAAAACTTCACAAATAATAATAATGGGATTGAATTTGGCACAAATTTCAAGAGAGACGCAGCTGATCACATCGACCCCCGCCCCTAGTACTTAACTGTCCCTTACAGTAATCCCTCGCCCTATTGTGGTTTATTATTTAAGCTTATGTCGATTCCTCTGTGGTGTTGTTTTGCATTTATAATGAAATAAATACATAGGCGCAGGAGTGGCTGTGTGGTAAGTAGCTTGTTTACCAACCACACGGTTCCGGGTTCAGTCCCACTGCGTGGCACCTTGGGCAAGCGTCTTCTACTATAGCCTCGGGCCGACCAAAGCCTTGTGAGTGGATTTGGTAGACGGAAACTGAAAGAAGCCTGTCGTAGATATGTATATATATATATATATACATATATATATATGCGTGTGTGTGTTTGTGTGTCTGTGTTTGTCCCCCTAGCATTGCTTGACAACCGATGCTGGTGTGTTTATGTCCCCGTTACTTAGCGGTTTGGCAAAAGAGACCGATAGAATAAGTGCTGGGCTTACAAAAGAATAAGTCCCGGGGTTGAGTTGCTCAATTAAAGGTGGTGCTCCAGCATGGCCACAGTCATATGACTGAAACAAGTAAAAGAGTAAAGAGTATACAAATTATAAAAATGATTTTAAAAAACATATACAGTGCTGTTTCTGCTTCACAGATTTTCCCCTATTTTGGGGGTTGGAATGTAACACCTACAATAGTCGAGGGATTACTGTATTTTATCAACTCCTTAAGGATGAAAGTCAAAGCTGACCTCAGCAGAATTTGAACTCAGAACTTAATGAGCTAGAAGGAGTACTGCAATGCCCTTTTCTCCCCAAGATGTTAACAGTTCAGCCAGCTTTTATTGCCGTAATGATGGTGACTGCTTTGCTACTCAGGCAACAGATGAAAGGGGGTGGAGGGCAATACAAAGAACAGACATAAAGGGGTTTACATAGAATAGGATGATATAAAAAAAAAAAGGGTACGAGTATACAATAATAACAAAAAAAGTGATAGTGATGCAATCCTGACATAGGATGACTTTAAGGGCCAATCAAAGAACCCCACCATTGAAGACCAGCTTGATCACAAAGGGCATGTGCCCTCGTGAATTCTTGTTCTCCAACTTACAGGTCTATACTTCAAGTGGTCCCCCCCCTCCACTCTTGTCATTTAAACCACTTTCACTCAACTTTCCATAAATTCACTCTAGAACAGCATCTCTCTCCCCACCCTCAGCCTTCTTTTTTTTTCTTTTATGTGTGACTTGTAGATGGAAACAAGGGCCCCACCAAAAGAGCAAGTCTCAACCTCAGTCACCAAACAGGAAAACTGCCTCTTCTGCCCAATTGAAGGGTGGCAAGGCCAGTCATCACCATAAACTCATCTGATAGCTGCATTTGCCCCACGTGCTGCGACGGTAGCTGCTGAACACAACAGCACAAGTCAGCAATGATTGGACACACAACAAACACACGCAGAACAATTCCATTGCTGTGCACAGCTCTTTCTCTTCTCTCTCATACAGACTGCTTTTGTTTGATTTTATATGTCAACTTTGTCAACTGATAAGTTCCCTGGCCCAAGGGGAAGTCTGTAGCAATTAAGAAGACAACGAATGACAATGTGTATGCTTGCCTTTTCCTGTGCTGAGGACAATGCTGACAGATTTTCTTCTGGCACAGGTTTGGTATCATGGTCTGCTTCACAGATGTCTGTTGTTCTTGTCTGTATTATGTTGCAAAATTTTTTTGCTGTTGTTGTTTGTATTATGTTGTGGATTTTGTTGTTGCTGCTGTTCCATTAGTTGATTTGGTGAAGGCATGTGACTTAGCGGTTCGGTATTTGGCATACTATCATAAAATTGTTAGTTCAATTTCCGGCGACGCATTGTCTCCTTCAGCAAGACGCTTTACTTCGCATTGCTCCAGTCTACTCAGCTGGCAAAAATGAGGTGTACCGGTAATTCAAAGGGGGCCAGCCATGTCACATTCTGTATCACGCTGCATCTCCCTGACAACTATGTCAAAGGGAACACGTGTCTGTGGAGTGCTCAGCCACTTGCACATCAATTTCATGACCAAGCTTTCCATTGATCAACTGGAACCCTCATTGTCATAACCAAGAGGGAGCCAGTTATTGTAGCATGATTTCCAGTGGTTCCTGGCTGTGCATTTTGTCCTTGAGCAAGACACTTTATTTCATGTTGCTCCAGTTCACTCAGCTGGCAAAAACAAGCTGTGCCTGTATTTCAAAAGGGCCCAGCCTTGTCATATTCTGTGTCACCCTGAATCTCCCTGAGAACTAAGTTAAGGGCATGTGTGCCTGTAGAGTGCTCAGCCGCTTTAACGTTAATATCACAAGCAGGCTGTTCCACTGATCAGATTAAACTGGAACTCTCCTCACAGTGACTGGGGTCGATGTAATCGACTTAATCCTTTTGTCTGTCTTTGTTTGTCCCCTCTATGTTTAGCCCCTGTGGGCAATAAAGAAATAAGAAACATTAGCATGCCGGGTAAAACGCTTAGTGGTATTTCGTCTGTCTTTACGTTCTGAGTTCGAATTCCACTGAGGTCGACTTTGCCTTTCATCATTTCGGGGTCGATAAATTACATACCAGTTGCATATTGGGCCGATCTAATCGACTGGACCCCTACCCCCAAATTTTGGGCCTTGTGCCTAGGGTAGAAAAGAGTATGGATTAACCGATTTTTAACCAACATACCATTGTTTCCCTGACTATTTCTTCAAAAAGGTCACAATGTACAAGTAAAGAAGCTTTTTGGTTTCCAAAATTCACCAACTGTTGGAGACACCTCAATTTGCCATATTTTTTCTCCACAAGTAATAGATTCAGTTACTTTGGGTAGCTCCTGCCAAGTTCACCTTCTTTGAGTGATTGTTGAGGGTGCTGGTGAACAAAAGTTGCTACAGAGAACAAGGTGTTGGTGACGGAAAAGAGGTGGTACCAACTGTTGTTGTGATATCCATTATGCAGGGTCATCAATCTTTCTTTTATACCTTTTCGTGTTCCAGTCATCAGACTGTGGCCATGCTGGAGCACCGCTTTGAAGCATTTTAGTCAATCAAATCGACCGCAGTACTAGTTCATTTTTTCTAAAGCTGATACTTATTCTATCAGTCTTTTTTGTTGAACTGCTAAGTTACAGGGATGTAAACATGCCAGCATGGGTTGTCAAGCAATGGTGGGGAACAAATACAGGCACAGACATACACATACAAATGATATATGACAGGCTTCTTTCAGTTTCCCCCCCACAACTAAATCCACTCCTAAGGTTTTGGTGAGCCTGAGGCTTTAGTAGAAGACACTTGCCGAAGGTGACAAGCAGTGGGACTGAACCTAGAACCAAGGGGTTGGGAAGCAAACTTTTTACCACACACACAACCATACCTGCACCTATTTGAGAAATTTGTCACTTTATTCCTGCGTGTTCTCACCAGATGTTTTGTTGCTGTGGTGGTGGTAGTGGTGGTGGTATTACCAGGAACCAGAATGAATGTGGCAGTAGTAACGGAGCAATTGAGAAGATGGCAGAGTTACCACTTGTTGTTGCGAGATTTTTGTTAATGTACCCTGTCTCCTTTAAGGCTCCCAACCATGGGGGAAACCCTATTCTTGCTGTTGTTTCTGCTCTATTCATTTTCCTCCACTGTGGTTTTACAATGGTAGTGGTGGTTGTTGTGGTGGTGGTGGTGGGTGTGGTTGTGGTGGTTGGTGGTGGTGGGTGTGGTTGTGTTGGTGGTTGTTGTGGTGGTGGTGGGTGTGGTTGTGTTGGTGGTGGTGGTGGGTGTGGTTGTGTTGGGGGGTGTGTTGATGGTTGATTGTATTGTTGGCGGTAGTGGCGGTTGTGTTGTTGGTACTGATAGCAGTGGTGATGGCCATACCATTGTGTTTGACATCATTATTTGGCTGTGTTTTTGTTACCATGACAACAACATTGTTATCAGTTTCAATTGCAGCCGCATAAACACTAGACTTTGGAGAACACAAAAAAAAAAAAGAAAGAAAGAAACCCCCTCTCACTTTCTCTGCCACACTTCATTTTCACTTTCTTTTCTTATGCAAGATCAAATATTAATATAGAATGGTTCAATGCTATTATTTGTCTTTTCTTTTTTTTTTTTTTTGTTTTTAACAAAAACATGAAAATTTCAAAGCTTCAAAAATATTAAAAAGGCCCAATGCTCCTACTGGGCTGTCATTACAATAAAAACCACAACAAAACAGATGCACTCCTCTTTTCAATGGCCATAAGACAAAAAAACCCCAAAAAAACAGGCACACAAACACTCAAGGGAATGGAAAAACTTTACAGGCACAGGAGTGGCTGCGTGGTAAGTAGCTTGCTAACCAACCACATGGTTCCGGGTTCAGTCCCACTGCATGGCACCTTGGGCAAGTGTCTTCTGCTATAGCCTCAGGCTGACCAATGCCTTGTGAGTGGATTTGGTAGACGGAAACTGAAAGAAGCCTGTCGTATATATATGTATGTGTGTGTGTATATGTTTGTGTGTCTGTGTTTGTCCCTCTAGCATTGCTTGACAACCGATGCTGGTGTGTTTACGTCCCCGTCACTTAGCGGTTCGTCAAAAGAGACCAATAGAATAAGTACTGGGCTTACAAAAAGAATAAGTTCCGGGGTCGAATTGCTCGATTAAAGGTGGTGCTCCAGCATGGCCGCAGTCAAATGACTGAAACAAGTAAAAGAGAGTAAAAGAGAGTGCCCCCAAATCATCCTGGCTTCTTTACACCACAGTAAATACAACAACATTGGCAGAATTATGAGAGGGCTAGATAAAGCCCTTTGAGGATTTTGTTTCAGCTCTTTATGAACTGTTTAAATCCAGCTGAAATGAACTTTACTTCTCATCCTTTTGGGGTCAGTGAAACAGGTACCAGTTGATGTATATAATTGGAGGTATGTGAAATTGGGGTCAGTGAAATAAGTACAAGCTGGTGTATATAATTGGGGCCATGTATCTTCTCTAGAGCAAGATACATAATTGGGGGTATGTGAAATTGGGGTCAGTGAAATAAGTACAAGCTGGTGTATATAATTGGGGCCATGTATCTTCTCTAGAGCAAGACATCTGTTCTTGGTCAAGGACAGCTCCCTCTTCTCGACAACCCCACTCAATCAAAGGTCTTTTCTATCCTTTGGGAGTAACCCGGTGACTTCATCAGTACTGCTGTCAAGAAGAAAAAAAACACCCAATATATTCTGTAAAGTGGTTGGCATTAAGAAAGGAATCCAGCCATAGGAACCATGCCAAAACAGACAGAGTCTTCCAGTGCATTCGATCAGGTCAAACTGGCCGTTCCATAGCATCATGGAAGACTGGTATAAAATGAGATTGATGATGATACAATGACAGATACACAACTGTATTCTGATGGACAGAAATACAAAAATCAAACCCAAAGAGAACTGTCTGGAACGCAAAGAGTTACAGATAATGGCACAAGCTGTGCCATTGTCTGTGTGGTTTGCTTTGCAACCACATGGTTTCAGTCCCATTGTGTGGCACCTTGGGCAAGTTTCTTCTATTACAGCCTCGGGCAAAACTGATGCTTTATGGGTGAATGTGGTAGAGGGAGACTGTGTGGAAGCTTGCCATATCCATGTGTGTGTATCATCATCATTTAACATCCGCTTTCCATGCTAGCATGGGTTGGACGGTTCAACTGGGGTCTGGGAAGCCCGAAGGCTGCACCAGGCCAGTCAGATCTGGCAGTGTTTCTACAGCTGGATGCCCTTCCTAACGCCAACCACTCCATGAGTGTAGTGGGTGCTTTTTATGTGCCACCGACACAGGTGCCAGGCGAGGCTGGCACGGCCACAATCGGATGGTGTTTGTTACGTGCCACCAGCACGGAGGCCAGTTGATGCGGTACTGGCTACGGCCACGTATATATATAATATGCCTGTGTTTATTCCTTCAAACACTTGACGACAGGTGTTGGTTTATTTACATTCCTGTAACTTAGGAGTTCAACAAAAGGGATGATAAAATAAGTATCAGACCTAAAAAGATGTCCTGGGGCAAGGGAGCATTGATCTACTTCACTAAAACGCTTCAAGATGGTGCCCCAGCAGGGCCACAGTCAAATGACTGAAGTAATAGATAAAAGATGAAGGTGGTGTGGAGGGGAAGGGATGGACACTAAGAGCAGGAAAAGGAGATGAGGAGCAGGAGGCAGTGATTAGCAGGAAGAGGAAGTGATGATGAGGAGGAGATGATGATGAGGAGGAGACAAGCAGGGTCTAAGCTTCAACAGGGGTCGAATAGAATCATGACTCTTGAATGATAATGACAATGGAAGTTGGGCACAGGTCATCGGTGCTTAGCCTTTTTGATACCAACCTGACTGAAACTGACCCTGATTCTCTGACACAAAGCCAGAAATTTCAGGGAGGAGTGGATATAGGGATTACATCAACCCCAGCACTCAACTGGTACCTATTTTAACTCTCGTAAAGACAAACAAAATGCTGCAAAGAATTTTGTCCGCTGCAGTAACGATACTAACAAAAAATCCTTCTATTAAAACTGATTTCGATTTTTGGCACAAGGCCTGCAATCTCATGGGGTGGGGCAACTAGTCAATAACATCAACTGGTATTTATTCCATAAGGCGGCGAGCTGGCAGAAACGTTAGCACGCCGGGCGAAATGCTTAGCGGTATTTCGTCTGCGTTACGTTGTGAGTTCGAATTCCGCCGAGGTCAACTTTGCCTTTCATCCTTTCGGGGTCGATAAATCCAGTACCAGTTACACACTGGGGTCGATGTAATCGACTTAATACCTATGTCTGTCCTTGTTTGTCCCCTCTGTGTTTAGCCCCTTGTGGGTAATAAAGAAATAGGTATTTATTCCATCAATCCTAGAAGGATGAAAGGCTGGCAACCTCAGTGGAATTTGAACGCAGTATGTGAAGATGGATGAAATGCCATAAAGCATTCTGCCCAGCAAGGTGACAATTCTACCAGTTTGCTACCTTAAAACCAGGGTTGTGGAGTCGAAACAAGATACTTTGACTCCGACTCTTCTTTATGTAATTATGTGATTGTGGTCTACCTATCTCATAAAGCATACGCTTGTACTTTGAGTAGGCCTATATGTTATAGTGGAGGTGCAATGGCCCAGTGGTTAGGGCAGCGGACTCACGGTCATAGGATCGCGGTTTCGATTCCCAGACCGGGCGTTGTGAGTGTTTATTGAGCGAAAACACCTAAAAGCTCCACAAGGCTCCAGCAGGGGATGGTGGTGATCCCTGCTGTACTCTTTCACCACAACTTTCTCTCACTCTTACTTCCTGTTTCTGTTGTACCTGTATTTCAAGGGGCCGGCTTTGTCACTCTCTGTGTCACGCTGAATATCCCCAAGAACTACGTTAAGGGTGCACGTGTCTGTGGAGTGCTCAGCCACTTACACGTTAATTTCACGAGCAGGCTGTTCCGTTGATTCGGATCAACCGGAACCCTCATCGTCGTAACCGACGGAGTGCTTCCATCATATGTTATAACTGGTTTATATTAAAGAATTAAGATATTAGGAGTCGGAATCAGAGTCAGTATAGTTTTACTAACTTGGACTCTACTTTTCGCACCACTGACTCCCCTTTATGTAATTAAGCGATTGTGGTCTACATATCTCATATGCATATGCTTGTACTTTGAGTAGGTCTATATGTTATAACTGGTTTATATTAAAGAATAAAGTTGAATCGTGGCCGAAGCCAGTGCCGCCTCGACTGGCTTCCGTGCCGGTGGCAAGTAAAATGCACCAATCTGACCGTGGATGATGCCAGCCTCGCCTGGCACCAGTGCAGGTGGCACGTAAAAAGCACCCACTACACTCACGGAGTGGTTGGCGTTAGGAAGGGCATCCAGCTGTAGAAACATTGCCAGATAAGACCAGAGCCTGGTGCAGCCTTCTGGCTTCCCAGATCCCCGGTCGAACCGTCCAACCCATGCTAGTATGGAGAACGGACGTTAAACGATGATGATGATGATGATGAAAGACACTGGGAGTCAGTATAGTTTTACTGACTCAGACTCCAGCTACCCCTTAATTGTTTCCGACTGACTCCACAGCGCTGCTTTAAAACCCTACATTATATTTCATGTCAATTTGTGAAAGCACATGGCTCCGTGGTTAGAGCATGAGGCTCACAATCATGAGGTAGTGATTACAATTCCCAGACCCAGCTGTGTGTTGTGTTCTTGAGCAAGATACTTTATTTCACATTGCTCCAGTTCACTCAGCTGTAAAAATGAGTTGCAACATCACTGATGCCAAGCTGTATCAGCCCCTTTGCCTTTCCCCTTGATAACATGGGTGGTATGGAGAGGGGAGACTGGTATGCATGGGTGACTGCCCAGAAGGGAACCTCCTAGGTGCAATCCCATGGTCATTCATGACTGAAAAAGGTCACCACCCTTTTTACCCAATTTGAGTTTCAAATATCAGATTTATAATGATGCTATTTTACTAAATTCTTCAAAGTTTCAAAATTAACCAAAACAAAGACTGTGGGCTTCAACAGATATATGGTAAGGAAAGGATTAGGAAACTCTGGGTTCAATTTTACTGAGTGTCACCCGAGGAATGGGTCTTCTTTCTACCAAAGCCTTGGGATCAGAACAAGCAATGGGACTGAAACTAGATTAACCCCTTCACCCCCCCCCCCCGGTTGCGGATCCATGGAACAAGCTGCCAGACGAGATGGTGAAGATGCCGACGACCGCTTTGTTCAAAGTCTCCCTTGACCTCAAGTGGCCTGAACTCTTTACATGAACACCACCCTGTACATAACACCATGTCCCCCTACACGGCCTTGCTTTTGAGCCAAAAAATTAACTAACTAACCAACCCCTGGGTGTCTTACTCTGCAGTAAAAAGACAAGGTGTGGAGAATAATCAAAAGAGTAGTTTACTCCCCCCCACTACTAGGTCGGCAACATGCCCCCTCTCCTACCCCCCCACCCCCATACCAGTTTTAAGAGGTGAACTATCTGCCCAGATAGCTAAACAAGTAGACATCAGAGGCAGGTGAGAGCAGGGTGGAGATGAACGGGATAAGTAAACCTCAGCTGCAAGTCTCCCACCCCCACCCCCCATGAATAATGGGGGGGGGGGTGACAGAGCAAGAGGAATGATAACCATCTGCCAATAGTCAACACACACACACACACATATGTATATATACACAAGCATACACAAGGAAGAAAGGTAGGAGTTATAGAGGCAGAGAAATAGGTTGACCACAACCAAACAATATAGAACAATGGATGAAAAAGTAAAAAAAATATTCTGTGTCACCTATTTATTGCAGAATAAACAGTAATAATAATAATATACAAGAGGGGAAGGGTAGCAGCAGCACTGGTGCTGATTGACAACTTTAGTGAGAAAAATGAAGTGGGTATACACAGGATTTATACATTATATATATAAACAGAGAGAAAGAGATCTAAAAATTCATGAGTCAGAAACAAATATGCTCCCATATACTGGTCAATAGTAGAGTGGGTATACTCTTTTACTTGTTTCAGTCATTTGACTGTGGCCATGCTGGAGCACCGCCTTTAATCGAGCAGCTCGACCCCGGGACTTATTCTTTTGTAAGCCCATTACTTATTCTATCGGTCTCTTTTGCCGAACCGCTAAGTAACGGGGACATAAACACACCAGCATCGGTTGTCAAGCAATGCTAGGGGAACAAACACAGACACACAAACATACACGCACACACACACATATATATATACATAAAGAAAGGCGGCGAGCTGGTAGAAACGTTAGCACGCCGGGCGAAATTCGTAGCCGTATTTCGTCTGTCGTTACGTTCCGAGTTCAAATTCCGCCGAGGTCGACTTTGCCTTTCATCCTTTCGGGGTCGATAAATTAAGTACCAGTTACGCACTGGGGTCGATGTAGTCGACTTAATCCCTTTGTCTGTCTTTGTTTGTCCCCTCTGTGTTTAGCCCCTTGTGGGTAGTAAAGAAATATATATATACATATATACGACAGGCTTCTTTCAGTTTCCGTCTACCAAATCCACTCACAAGGCATTGGTCGGCCCGAGGCTATAGCAGAAGACACTTGCCCAAGGTGCCATGCAGTGGGACTGAACCCGGAACCATGTGGTTGGTAAACAAGCTACTTACCACACAGCCACTATATATAAACAGAGAGAGAGAGAGAAAGAGATCTAAAAATTCATGAGTCAGAAAAACATATGCTCCCATATATTGGTCAATAGTAGAGTGGGTATATTATATTGGTGTGTGTGTGTGTTCATTTTTAACTATGTTTGTCCCCCATCACTGCTCGACAATTGTTGACGTGTTTACTCCCCCATAACTTAGACAGATAGAATGAGAATAAGACTTGAAACAAAACTAAGTACAGGGGGAGGGCAAGTTCTACTAAAATTCTTCAAAGCAGTGCCTAGCATGGCCACAGTCTAATGACCAGAACAACATTATATATATATATATATATATATATAGGCGCAGGAGTGGCTGTGGTAAGTAGCTTGCTAACCAACCACATGGTTCCGGGTTCAGTCCCACTGCGTGGCACCTTGGGCTAGTGTCTTCTACTATAGCCTCGGGTCGACCAATGCCTTGTGAGTGGATTTGGTAGACGGAAACTGAAAGAAGCCTGTCGTATATATGTATATATATATATATATATATATGTGTGTGTGTGTCAGTGTTTGTCCCCCTAGCATTGCTTGACAACCGATGCTGGTGTGTTTATGTCCCCGTTACTTAGCGGTTCAGCAAAAGAGACCGATAGAATAAGTACTGGGCTTACAAAGAATAAGTCTCAACTAAAGGCGGTGCTCCAGCATGGCCGCGGTCAAATGACTGAAACAAGTAAAAGAGTAAAAAGAGAGTAATATATATATATATATATATATATATATATATGTATAGGTGCAGGCATGGCTTTGTGGTTAAGAAGCTTGCTTTGCAATCATGTGGTTTTGGGGTTCAATCCCATGTGGTACTTTGTGCAAGTGTCTTCTACTGCAGTCCTGGGTTGACCAATGCCTTGTGAGCGAATTTGCTATATGGAAACTGTGAGGAAGCCTGTTGTATAGGTGTCCTACCACACCCAGATAACTGGTGTTGGTTTGTTTACATCCCCATAACTTAGTAGTTTGGTGAAAAAAGACCAATAAGTATCAAACTTAGAAATAAGTACTGAGGTTGATTTTTGATTGTTGGAACTCTTCAAGGCAGTACTCCAGCATGGCCACAATCCAGTGACGGAAACCAATACATATACATCATGTATCCAATTTGTGTGTCAGTCATTTGACCGTGGCCATGCTGAACCCCAGGACTAATTCTTTGTAAGCCCAGTACTTGCTCTATTGGTATCTTTTGCCAAACCGCTAAGTTACCGAGACATAAATACACCAATATCAGTTGTGGGGCACAAACACAGACACATGCATTCATATATTTGTGTGTGTGTGTGTACGACAGGCTTCTTTCAGTTTCCGTCTACCAAATCCACTCACAAAGCTTTGGTTGGCCCAAGGCTATAGTAGAAGACACTTGCCCAAGGTGCCACACAGTGGGACTGAACCCAGAATCATGTCGTTGGGAAGCATGCTTCTTACCAAACAGCCGCACCTATATTATATATATATTATATATATATATATTATAGTGGCAGTGTGGTAAGTAGCTTGCTTACAACCACATGGTTCCGGGTTCAGTCCCACTGCGTGGAACCTTGGTCAAGTGTCTTCTACTATAGCCTCGGGCCGACCAAAGCTTTGTGAGTGGATTTGGTAGACGGAAACTGAAAGAAGCCTGTCGTATATATGTACATACATACATATATATATATATATATATATATATATATAATATATATATATATGTTGTGTGTGTATATGTTTGTGTCTGTTGTTTGTTCCCCTAGCATTGCTTGACAACCGATGCTGGTGTGTTTACGTCCCCGTCATTTAGCGGTTCGGCAAAAGAGACCGATAGAATAAGTACTGGGCTTACAAAGAATAAGTTCTAGGGTCGATTTGCTCTACTAAAGGCGGTGCTCCAGCATGGCCGCAGTCAAATAACTGAAACAAGTAAAAGAGTAAAATAGTACACAAACATGTACACATATGTACATGCAGACATATCTATCTTTATTTATACACACACAAACATACATATAGTGATGTGAGAGAAAAAAAAACCAAGCATGCATGCATACATACATCTACATTGTGTTCATTGATGCTTATATATAAACAAAAAGACACCTGGCTTATAAGGAAGAAGGCTTTCAAGACGTAACCCAAATTGCTAGAAATACTTATAAAATCTTTCAAAACCACATCCTACTGTGCTAAAGAAGGCAGACCAAACATATCTGCTTAGTGTCATCCTAGATATACTATGCCTGTTAAAAGACAAGGCAGTCATGGTCGGGACATGTTTGACCAGAGGCTGGTCGACCAAGGCAGACCTGTGGCTAAACAACGGCAGCGAGATGAAGATATAGAGACAGAGAGAAGAGAGAAAGAAGGGTGTAGAAATCACAGCAGACATGAACCTAGAGAACAAAGAGAAAGAGTCATCTATTTATTAGAGCATGGTAAAGAGGAGGAGGAGGTGAGGAAGAGGGGGAACCCACAGACGACTTCAGTAAAGACTGAATATGTCTGTTGTGTGTGTGTGTGTATGTATGTGAGTGTATAATGAAGATAATAATGAGGTGATTGTATACATTGCTCAGGTGCAATACAATCCCTTTGAAACGGAAAAGAGAGTGAAACCACTCATAAGTCAAGTAAAGACAGACAGAAATGAAAGCCAAATATGTGTGTGTGTGTGCATATATATATATATATATATATATATATATTACAGGCGCAGGAGTGGCTGTGTGGTAAGTAGCTTGCTAACCAACCACATGGTTCCGGGTTCAGTCCCACTGCGTGGCATCTTGGGCAAGTGTCTTCTGCTATAGCCTCGGGTCGACCAATGCCTTGTGAGTGGATTTGGTAGACGGAAACTGAAAGAAGCCTGTCGTATATATGTATATATATGTATGTGTGTGTGTTTGTGTGTCTGTGTCTGTCCCCCTAGCATTGCTTGACAACCGATGCTGGTGTGTTTACGTCTCCGTCACCTAGCGGTTCGGCAAAAGAGACCGATAGAATAAGTACTGGGCTTACAAAGAATAAGTCCCGGGGTCGATTTGCTCGACTAAAAGGCGGTGCTCCAGCATGGCCGCAGTCAAATGACTGAAACAAGTAAAAGAGTATATATAATATATACATAGTAGAATAAGAAATAGAAAGTCATTATATATTTTGTTTGATTCAACTCTTCAAGGCAGTACTCCAGCATGGCCATTCCTATTCATTTTTTTTTCAAATATATAATACTGGATTAACCAATGCCTTGTGAGAGAATTTGCTATATGGAAACTGTGTGGAAGCCTGTTGTGTGTGTGTCCCACCACTGCTAGATAACTGGTGTTGGTTTGTTTACATCTCCATAACCTAGCAGTTTGGCAAAAAAGACCAATAAAATATGTACGGTATTATATATTTGAAAAAACTGAACAGAAATGGCTTTTCTGATAATTTACTAATTAGATGTTTGTGCCTAATTAGAGTAGAAAAAATCATCAGCAAAGTCAATTTTATTCATTCTTTCAAATATATATTCTTTTATTTGTTTCAGTCATGTGACTGCGGCCATGCTGGAGCACCGCCTTTAGTCGAACAAATCAACCCCAGGACTTATTCTATAGGTCTCTTTTGCCGAACTGCTAAGTTATGGGGACGTAAACACACCAACATCAGCTGTCAAAAGATGGCTGGGGGACAAACAAAGACACACAAATATATATATACTATGGGCTTCTTTCAGTTTCCGTCTACCAAATCCACTCACAAGGTTTAAGTCAGCCCAAAGGCAATAGTAGAAGACACTTGTCCAAGGTGCTACACACAGTGGGACTGAACCCGAAAATGTGGTTGGGAAGCAAGCTTCTTACCACATAGCCACATATATAAACATACACACTCGTAATACAGCAGATAATTTCGTTAATTATATAAAGGCAAGGGATCAGCAAAAATCATTCGAGCATCAGAATAAACACATTTTGTGGTTTTATGTTCCAGATCTTTAGGTCCTTAGTTCAAAATTCACCAAACTCAGCTTCACCGCTTTTTGCTTTTTTCTTTTTTTTTTTTTGTATCCCTTTTTTGGAGGCGTGTGGAGTGGGGGGGGGGTGAGGGTAGAGTTATTAAAATACAGAATCAGTCAAGTAACTGGGGTGGGGGAGGAAGGAGGAGAGGGGGAGAAGGGTCAGTGACATATGCTACCCCCCCCCACCACCACCCCCACACTCGCATAAAATTGCCTGCTGGCCTTGATGCTAAACAACAGGAACAATTATTTAGGACTCATGACTGTCGCTGTTCTGGGCAAAAGGGTGGGGATGGGGTGGAGTGGGGGCTAGAGGCGATGATTCACCCTTCACAATGTGCAATGAGTTTAAGCAGTAACAAGAAGAATGGTAGCGCTTGATATAACACCCCCTACACACACACACACACCCTACCCCTACGTATGGAACGCTCTCCCGTTTGCACCTCTATGTGTAAATATATATGTGCGTGTGGCCTAGTGGTTAGTTGTGTTGCACTCACAGTCGTGAGATCGTGGTTTCGATTCCCCAGGTAGGCTGTGTGTTGTATTCTTGAGCAAAACACTTCATTTCATGTTGCTCAGTCCACTCAGCTGTAAATGGTTTTACCCTGCGATGGACTAGCCTTCTGAGATCGGGGATTGTTGGCCTAACCAG
This sequence comes from Octopus sinensis, assembly GCF_006345805.1. NCBI lineage: Eukaryota > Metazoa > Mollusca > Cephalopoda > Octopoda > Octopodidae > Octopus > Octopus sinensis. Next base: position 8,877,041 of record NC_043020.1, read on the forward strand.
TAGAATGGTATCATTAAATAATGGAAAGTGCATTGTGACCAGTGATGTGCAACATCTGATTGTCTGACTGGTCATGTAATCACATTGAATATATAAATATATATGTGTGTGAGTGTGTGTATATATATATATATATATATACATATAAAGAGAGTAAAAATTATTAATTTATAATTAATGAATTTCACCAAGTAGTTTCAGTACGAAAAAGAACCATATTCAATAATTGTTATAAATATATATATATATATATATATATATATGTATGTGTAGAGAGAGGGAAAGAAATTGGAGTTTAAGAAGGTAACAACTTCACAAGATGATGCCATGAGACACACATCTATGTACATAGGGATACGTACGTGTGTATGTGTGTACGTACATATGAGCATGCTTATAAATTATATTAATTATATATATATATATATATATATATGTATGTGTAGAGAGAGGGAAAGAAATTGGAGTTTAAGAGGTAACAACTTCACAAGATGATGCCATGAGACACACATCTATGTACATAGGGATACGTACGTGTGTATGTGTGTACGTACATATGAGCATGCTTATAAATTATATTAATTATATATATATATATATATTTACATGTGTGTGTGTGATTACCATCATTAAATATAAATTGTTGATTTCTTGAAATTATCTCCACTTCCAGAGAAGGTAGAGCAATCATTAGAACAATCACATCGTAGCAATTGTGACCAACTCCAGATGAGAAGGGGAGACAATCTCCAGAAAGAAGAGTTCTCCAAAACTGAGATGTGATTGTGTCTTCACCTACCTCACACCAGCATGGGAAAAGGGAACATAAAAACAGAATTATATCTACATGTAGATCTATATATATAGCTGCAGGCGTGAACCTCCTGGTTCTGGGTTCAGTCCCACTGCGTGGCACCTTGGGCAAATGTCCTTTTTTATAGCCTAGGGTTGACCAAAGCTTTGTGAGTGGATTTGGTAGAAGGAAACTGTAAGAAGCCTGTCGTGTGTGTTTGTCCCCCCACCAGAGGTTGACAACTGATGTTGGTGTGTCTGCATCCCCGTAACTTAGTGGTTTAGCAAAGGAGACCAATAGAAAAAAGAACCTTGGGTTGATTCATTCAACTAAAAAGTCAAAGTAGTGCCCCAGCATGGCCGCAGACTAATGACAAACAAGTAAAAGATAAAAGACATATATAGGCGCAGGTGTGGCTGTGTGGTAAGAAGCTTGCTTCCCGACCACATGAGTCAGAGTTCAGTCCCACTGCGTGGCACCCTAGGCAAGTGTCTTCTAGTGTAGCCTTCGGCTGACCAAAGCCTTGTGAGTGGATTCAGACGGAAACTGAAAGAAGCCCGTTGTATATATATATATGTATGTGTGTGTGTGTGTATATATATATAATGTATGTATATGTTTTGGCATCTATATATGTCTCCCTACCATCGCTTGACAACCGATGTTGGTGTGTTTGTGTCCCCTTAACTTAGCAGTTCAGCAAAAGAGAATCGACAATAAATACCAGGCTTACAAAGAATAAGTCCGGGGGGGTCAATTTATTCGACTAAAGGCAGTGCTCCAGCATGGCCACAATCAAATGACTGAAAGACGTAAAAGAATCTACACGCAAATATTTAAGATTAATGAATACAAAGCTTGCCCCCTAATCCCATGGTTTCAGGTTCTGCTCTGCACCCATGGTACCTTGAGCTAAACCCTGTGACTCGCTCATGCCTTGTGAGTGAAACCAGGAAAAAGAAACAATATGAAACTCATCACATCACAGTTTCACTCAGATGAAGGCTGAGCGAAATAGTGATGTGATGAGCTCCACATTTACATTCCCTCTAAATCAGGGGTTATCAGCCATGTTTTATCCATGGACCCCTTCGATTACTATTTGATTCTGGTGGACCCTGTCATAACCAATTTGATGTTTAAAAACTAGTTTTATAAAAGCTTCTTTCAAAATTCCTATTTTGTTTTCCATAGCCAGCGCTGCCTCGACTGGCTCCAGTGCCGGTGGCACATAAAAAGCACCATCCGAACGTGGCCGATGCCAGCGCCGCCTTGGCTGGCTTCCGTGCTGGTGGCACATAAAAAGCACCATCCGAACATGGCCGATGCCAGCGTCGCCTTGGCTGGCTTCTGTGCCGGTGGCACGTTAAAAGCACCAACCGATCGTGGCCGATGTCGGACCCCCCTGGCACCTGTGCAGGTGGCACGTAAAAAGCACTCACTACACTCGTGGAGTGGTTGGTGTTAGGAAGGGCATCCAGCTGTAGAAACTCTGCCAGATCAGACTGGAGCCTGGTGCAGCCCCCGGCTTCCCAGACCCCGGTCGAACCATCCAACCCATGCTAGCGCGGAAAACGGACGTTAAACGATGATGATGATGATGTTCACTTGTGTGAGGTTGAACCATGTAATATGTTAGAGAGAGAAACCTCGCAGTTGTTTCTTGCAATGCATGCTAATACATACATCTAAAGGACAATTTTTTAAGGGGCCCTTAAAATATTACTGTGGAGCCCCTATTTACTATTTTGTTGCATGGACACCCAAAAATCTTATGTGGACCCCCCAGGGGCCATATGGACCCAAGTTGAGAACCCCTGCTCTAAATAATACAATAGGTTCTATAGATGTGCTGTCAAAGAACAGGTAAGGGTTGGTGACATGAAGGGCATCCAGCTGTAAAATACTACCCCAATGTCTTAATCCAATCCACACCAGTATCAAAAAGCAGATGAAAAAAATAAAAAGAGAAAACTAAAACAAACATATGTCCTTGAGCAAAACACTTCATTTCACTTTGCTGCAGTTCACTCTAGTGTAAATGAATAACTCTGCAATGGACTAATCTTCCGATCAGAGAGAATGTTAGCAAGCCTGCCTAGCTAGCAAGGTGTGGCATCATTCAAAAGTTAAAACAATGCAAAGCACATTGTCACCAGGGATGCACAAGATCTGGTAGTCTGGTCAATCACGTGACATGTTTAAAAAAAAAAGACCCCTTTTGTCATGAATGCCTTTGGGATTGCACCAAGAAAATTCCCCTCTGAAGTACAAGTCCAGGTAAGGTTGTCCCCTCTCCACACAACTGATGTTATCCAAGGGAAAGGCAAAGGGGCCAATACAGCTTGGCACCAGTGACATTGCAACTCATTTCTACAGCTGAGTAAACTGGTGCAACGTGAAATAAAGTGTCTTGCTCAAGAACACAACACACAGCCTGGTCTGGGAATCAAACTCACTACATCTAACCACTGAGCCATGCACCTTCACACATGACATGTAAGTATATATATATATACACATAGGTTGTCTAACCTATGTGATCATGGTAAAGTAGATGCTAAAATGATGATTATGATGATACAATCTTTCACAGTAAATCTGTTCCTTTCCATCATAGGTTCCAAGCTATACAAGGTGACCCCATCAGTGCTGGTGTTGCAGAAAACACCCAGTGTTCAGTAACAATGCAAGGCTTGAGAGAGCTTTTTAATCTTGCTGATGGAAAGGCAACCTTCATTGTGCTGGTGCTATGATAAATATACACCCAGTACACTCTGTAAAGTGATGGGTGTCAGCTGTAGAAACTATGACAAAATGAGACATTGGAGCAAGACATGGTTTCCTGACTTATTGAATCCAGTTGAACCATCCTATCCTTGCCAGCATGGAACGTAAAAGGTAAAACAATGAGGAGGAGAAGGGGATATATATATATATATATATCAATAATAACAAAGGGTAAAATTAATCAATTAAGAAGTAATCGATAATTTCACCAAGTAGAATTCGGTATGAAAAAAGGACCATTTCACGGTAAACTTAAGTAATACTAATAAAAGGGTTAAGCAAAGAACTGCTATATATATATATATATATATATATATATATATATATATATATATATATATATATATATGGATATATTTGATTGTCAGATGAATTTATTCATTTTTTCCCCATTTATTTTAATCCTTATTTTTAATCAACAATCTTAATAAATCAGTCAATAATGTATTCTCCTTCACTGTTTTGCCCACATTCTTTGATGATAGAAATCATCGGGTCTTGACTCAAAAAATTCATCAAGCCACATTTTTTAGCTCCATGTCATTGTTGGACAAAATGCCTCATAGACTGTTCAAGAGTGACCAAAAAAAACTAACAATCTGAAGAAGCTTTATCAAAAGAATACTGCATGCAGTCGAACTTTCCATCTAAGCTCTTGAATAGCATTTTTTGGTAAAATTATCAACATGGGGACAAGCATTGCCATGTCAAGTCATTTCAGCTGGATTGCCATGTTGAGCTTTGCATTTTTTTAACATGAATCTCAGCATTAATTGTATGGTTGTTTTATAGAATTTTCTAGTAGATTAGCCCTTCCTAATTCTATCAAACACAGATCATTGTCTTGCATCATTGCAACTCTGGCTTGGCTCAAGCTGTTGCTCGCTTGTCAGGACCTAACCATTCTTTCCTCTGCTTCATTCTGACATAAAGACACCATTTTCTTATCATTGGTGATACTGCAGTAAAGAAATCTGTGTTGTGTCCCTAAGTAGCTCTGGTGTCAAGCAAGCAAACAAGTGGATAGAAGAGTGCTGGAGTTTGACTCTTCTGTTCAGAGTATGTGGCACACATGCACAGAGTTTTGTGACTTTACCCATCAAGTGAAGGTGACAGCCAATAGATTCTGCTGGACCAATTCCCGAGTGGGATTTGCACTGATGCAAATTCTTGTGGATGAGCTCATTCAATCAATCTGCACTGAATTGAACAAACTGACTGGAATGTGGAGAGCCTGTGAGGTCAAATGTCCTTTCCTAGAAGCATGAAAACCACTTCAGTAATAGCACCTTCCCTATATACAGTACAAATGTCCTGAGCAGCTTTGGTAGCTTGACTGAAAGTGAAGAGAAGTAGGGGAAGACTTGTGGAGTGGTTGGTGTTAGGAAAGGCATCCAGCTGTAAAACCCCTGCCAAAACAGACACAGTAGCCTTGGGTAGATTTTCTGGCCAGCTCTTGTCAACCATCCTACTCATGCATGGAAGATGGATGTTAAACAATGATGATGATGATGGTATCTATATATATAAATATACAGTTTCAGCAGCCACAACTTGACATTTTTCACTGTCATGTTAGGAATGTCCATCCTCTATTAGCTTTGGTCAGTCCTCAACTTTATGGTGTATGTCTCTGTCCAATGTAATTGAATGGGCTTCTAGATGTTATAAATCCTGATGAGAAGCCTGATGTGTGTGTGTGTGTGTGTATGCCATCAAGGCAGTCTTGTAGCCCCTCCTCTTCCTTGACTTGTCTCCAAGCAAGGTAATAATTCCCCATGGCCAGACATGTTTTTGCATGTACTCTTTTTTTTTTTCATCAACATTATCATTTAACGTCCATTTTCCATGCTGGCATGGGTTAGATGGTTTTACTGAAAACTGGTAAGCTGGAGAGCCACACTAGGTTCCAATCTGATTTGGCAAGGTTTCTATGGCTGGATGCCCTTCCTAATGCCAACCACTCCAAGAGTGTAATCGGTACTTTTTATGTGCCCCCAGCAGGGTGCCAGTCACGTGACACCAGTATCAGCCACAACAATTTCCCTTGGCTCAACGAGTCTTCTCAAGCACAGCCTATCACCAAATGTCTTGGTTCCCTGTTACTGTCCCCTTGAGATGCCAAAGGTGTCAGTCACATATAAATGCATTCAGTTAATTTATATGGAAGCATAAGGCAGCGTACTGACAGAACCTTTGGCATGCTGAGCAAAACACTTAGCGACATTTCGCCCGTCTTTACATTCTGAGTTCAAATTCTGTTGAGGTTGATTTACTCTTTACTCTTTTACTTGTTTCAGTCATTTGACTGCGGCCATGCTGGAGCACCGCCTTTAGTCGAGCAAATCGACCCCGGGACTTATTCTTTGTAAGCCCAGTACTTATTCTATTAGTCTCTTTTGCCGAACCACTAAGTGACGGGGACGTAAACACACCAGCATCGGTTGTCAAGCAATGCTAGGGGGACAAACACAGACACATATATATATATACATATATACGACAGGCTTCTTTCAGTTTCTGTCTACCAAATCCACTCACAAGGCATTGGTCGGCCCGGGGCTATAGCAGAAGACACTTGCCCAAGATGCCATGCAGTGGGACTGAACCCGGAACCATGTGGTTGTTTAGCAAGCTACTTACCACACAGCCACTCCTGCGCCTATTTAGCGTTTCATCCTTTCAGAGTTGATAAAATAAGTACCAGTTGCATACTGGGGTCAATGTAATCGACTTGCCTTGCTTCCCTGAAATTGCTGGCCTTGTGTCAAAATTTGAGACCAATTTATATGGAAATAATGTTTAACGGGGAAGGAAGAATTGAAGATGGTGGTTGAAGAGGCAAAACTATCAGAAGCGGATAAACAAGAAAATCTAAAGAACGAAAAGAAGAAAACTGAAGAATTAAATTCTATAAACACACAAACACATTATGGTGCTAAAGAACATCTACCTACATATCTTCCTACCATTCTAGGTATGAGGGGCTGCTGAAAAGTTCCTGGCTTCAAGGCTTTTTGCAAAATGCCTGGTAGGAGGCCCAACCTACTGAGTTCTTTTTACAGGGCTTAGCAAAAACTGAAAGACCACTGCAATAAGTATGCGGATCTGAGAGGGGAGTATGTTGAAGGAAATCTTAACTGATCCTCCTGTATTTTCATTTAGCCAAAGCTAAGAACTTTTCAGCACCCCTTCATATACACAGCCTTCACTTCTTCTGTCCCCAACCTCCACAACACAAGGGAGCCTCAAGAGGGTAATCTGACCTGATAGAAACTTCAGCTGCATCACCTCAAGTGATGCCCCCTACTATATTTCGCGCCGGGTGAAATGCTTAGTGGTATTTCGTCTGTCGTTACGTTCTGAGTTCAAATTCCGCCGAGGTTGACTTTGCTTTTCATCCTTCCGGGGGTCGATAAATAAAGTATCAGTTACGCACTGGGTCGATGTAATCGACTTAATCCCTTTGTCTGTCCTTGTCTGTCCCCTCTATGTTTAGCCCCTTGTGGGTAGTAAAGACATATATATTTCAAAATATAAATCAAAGAAAAATAAGGCTGGATGGTCATGACTAAGACATCTTCGATCATAGGTACACTTAGTAGCATCTGACCTAGGGTTGTACTATATAAGAACTATAAATACTGTTCCACATACAACGCAGAGACCAAACCAACCGTTATTATCAAGATGATGTTGCAACATTGGGCTGATTATGTTCGACAACAGTGTCCAGTGAATCGCTGACCAACCTGTGTTCATACACAACCAGACATACAGAGAGACACATACACACACCCCCAATCAAAGATATAGACAATCAATCACACATCAATACTTACAAGGAGTGTAGAAAGGTGGTGGTGTATCAGACATAACAACATACCCATATATTCACACAAATACACACATATATGTACATATACACACACATATACAGATATACCTTTACTTATACATATAGACATACATATATATCTCACGCATACAGAGTGGTGAGCTGCCAAAATTTTTAGTAACTGGTTTGCTCAGCTGCCAAAATCTTAACTGGTTTGTTGAGCCAGAGAAATCTTTTATCATGGGTTCTGAAGAACAGATTATGGTTTTATTAGAAGACCTTAGGGGAAGGAAGTGGAAAAGAAGAAAATATCGATGGTTTCCACGTCATGGAAAGATCAATCAATCAATCAATCAATATAAAGATGGGGAAATTGGTAGAGTTTGTTATATGGATTGTTGTTGAAGATAGTATTTATCATACGGACTGTAGAGTGGAATGTTCTGTTGCTTGAGTGCCTCAGCCAAGAGTGGAGAAACTGGGGTGAAAACTCAAGATGAGGGAATGATTCACTGAAGAGAAGAAGAGAGAAGAAGGAGAGTCACTAAATAGGATAGAGTGAAAGTGATAGGTGTAGTATAGAGGGGGAGACAGGGAAGTGGTGAGGGACGACAATACATCAAACACAGAGAATATTATAGTCGCAATCACAGCTTAAAGTACTGTAAGGAGGCAAGAATGACCATGATGGTACAAGAACAGAAGCAAAGCAGGAGAAGAGGTGGTGACACACAAACTTACATTCTTTTACTCTTTTACTTGCTTCAGTCATTTGACTGCGGCCATGCTGGAGCACCGCCTGCCTTTAGTCGAGCAAATCGACCCCGGGACTTATTCTTTTTGTAAGCCCAGTACTTATTCTATCGGTCTCTTTTGCCGAACCGCTAAGTGACGGGGACGTAAACACACCAGCATCGGTTGTCAAGCAATGCTAGGGGGACAAACACAGACATACACACACACACACACATATATATATTATATATATATATTATATATATATATTATATATATATACATATATACGACAGGCTTCTTTCAGTTTCCGTCTAACAAATCCACTCACAGGGCATTGGTCGGCCCGGGGCTATAGCAGAAGACACTTGCCCAAGGTGCCACGCAGTGGGACTGAACCCGGAACCATGTGGTTGGTTAGCAAGCTACTTACCACACAGCCACACCTGCGCCTACATTGGATGTGTATTACATATACAATCATCCATGTAAAAAAAAAAAAAGATACATTGAAAGAGACTGTACATTTCCTTACTACCAACCGAGCACACAAATACATACATGCATCTTTTAAAGTCTATTTTCCATGCTGGCATGAGTTGGACGGTTTCACTGAAAACTGGTAAGCTAGGGAGCAGCATTAGGACCCAATCTGATTTGGCATGGTCTCTATGGCTGGATGCCCTTCCTAACACCAACCACCCCAACAGTGCAGCAAGTGCTTTTTATGTGCCACTGGCACAGGTGCCAGTTGCATAACACTGGCACTGGTCACAACTACGATCTCACTTGGCTTGACAGGTTTTCTCTAGTGTTGTATATCGCCAAAGATCTTGGTCGCTTATCACTGCCTCTGTATGGGACATTCCTGGATCCCTCTCTATGCACCCCGTCTCATCATTCTTACCACTGTCTCTTTCTTTCTCTCTCTCTAACCCTTGACACTAATCTCTTCCCCCTGTCCCTTTCATACACCCTCCTCTAATAACCTCTACTTTCTCACCCCCACCCCCACAACCCCTCACAGCTACAAATTTGTTTCTCACATCATCTTGCCCGTAATCATCACACTCACTCTCTCCCATTTTTTCCAGGGGCCTTAAATGCAAGTTGCCAGGTGACATCACTGATGCTGGTGCGACATGAAAAATGCACCCAGTATACTCTAAAAAAAGTGGTTGCTATCATGAAGGGCATCCTGGCTTAGAGACCTAGCCGAAAGGGACATTGGAGCATGATGCAGTTCCCTGACTTGTTGGATGCTGTCAAACTGTCTAATCAAAGTCAACAAGGAGGGACAATGGTTAAATAGAAATATACATGCACAGGAGTGGCTGTGTGGTAAGATGTTTGCTTCCCAATCTCGGTTCTGGGTTAAGTCCCACTGCATGGCACCTTGGACAAGTGTCTTCTATTATAGCTTCGGGCCAACCAAAGCTTCGTGAGTGAATTTGATTGATGGAAACTGAAAGCCCATTGTGTGTGTGTGTATATTTACATATATAAATATATATATATTTACACACACAAATATGTGTCATCATCATCATCATCGTATATATATATATATATATATATATATATATATATATATATAGTACTCCAGTATGGCCGCTGTCAAATGACAAACAAATAAAAGAATATGTGGATGTCCAAATTTGGTCAAATGTATTTTTTTCATTATATATTTTTGCTTGCAATAGCCAGTTCTTTTGGTCAAACTATCGTATCTCCAGCTGCTTCAGATGCCAAGATATCAAAAATTGTCGAAGTGTAGTACAATGGTTTTGCTATGGAAAGGTGAAACTATTCTTTACGTTTCCTGAAAAAGCAACGTTTTGGACTTACGACACTTTTGCATAATAGCAATGATATGAACACATCAGTATATCTATGTATAAGCATGAGTTAGACTAAAGTTCCACCAGGAGAGAGACTTTTCTGCTAACATAAAAAAACACATCCACACATTTTTGCTTGTTTTGAAACTCAAGATGAGAGTCTGTCTCAGGACTCCAGCTTTGAGCCACTGACTGGAGTCATGAGACAAACTTTCAGTGTTGGTTTTAATCAAAGACCATATCCTGAGCACTCCTTTCCCATTCATCCAACATGAAGCAAAATCACGTATATATCATCACCATCATCAACCTCATTTTACATCCGTGTTCCATGCTGGCATGGGTCGGACAGTTTGATAGGATCCGATATATCCAAGGACTTCATCGAGCCCTTCCCAACACCAACTATTTTACATCGTGGACTGGGTGACACTCGCACACATGCCTAAAGGAAAAAGCTTGACTATGGATGCAGGGCTGGCTTTGTGGTTAAGAAGTTTGCTTCCCGACCATGTGGTCTCAGACTGTGGAATATGAACCCTGTAACAGTACTTATGAAATAAAGAAAACATAAATGGTATTTTATGCTTTAAGTAACATACACGTATTTCATTAACCTAACTGCTAGGATTACATACTTATTTTCTTATGCATGCACAAGTACTTATCTTTGTACTCCACTGCTTTATATGTGTGTGTGTGTGTGGTGTGTGTGTGTGTGTGTGATGTATTCTTTTATTTGTTTCAGTCATTTGACTGTGGCCATGCTGCAGCATCGCCTTTAGTCGAACAAATCAACCCCAGGACATATTCTTTGTAAGCCAACTACTTATTCTATCAATCTCTTTTTGCCAACCACTAAGTTACAGGGATATAAACACACCAACATCGGTTGTCAAGCGATGGTGTGGGGGTCAAACACAAACACACAAATACATACATACATACATACATACATATACGTATATATATATGTGATGGGCCTCTTTCAGTTTCCGTCTACCAAATACACTCTCAAGGCTTTGGTCAGACTGAGGTTATAATAGAAGATGCCCAAAGCACCACACAGTGGGACTGAACCTGGAACCATGTGGTTGGGAAGCAAGCTTCTTATCACACAGTCACAAAACAGTTGCCAGCACATCTGATGTATTAAGCCAAGAATAAGAATAATTAGTTAACGAAAATTGACATCATAGGTGCAGAAGTGGCTGTGTGGTAAGTAGCTTACTTACCAACCACATGGTTCCGGGTTCAGTCCCACTGCGTGGCATCTTGGGCAAGTGTCTTCTGCTATAGCCCCGGGCCGACCAATGCCTTGTGAGTGGATTTGGTAGACGGAAACTGAAAGAAGCCTGTCGTATATATGTATATATATGTATGTGTTTGTCCCCCCCCCCCAGCATTGCTTGACAACCGATGCTAGTGTGTTTACGTTCCCGTCACTTAGCGGTTCGGCAAAAGAGACCGATAGAATAAGTACTGGGCTTACAAAGAATAAGTCTCGGGGTCGATTTGCTCGACTAAAAGGCGGTGCTCCAGCATGGCCGCAGTCAAATGACTGAAACACATAAAAGAGTAAAGAGTATCACCCAATCACTAATTCCAAGTGAAAATAAGGCAAAGGAAACAAGGCTGATATTTTACTTAAATATAAAATGCAGAAGGGAGAGAATCTCTTAGCAGTAAGTGATAACTCTCACCATGTTTCAGAGTTATAAGTCTTCCTCAGTGAAATTACCATATTTGATGGCCTATAAGACACATGAGTGCATTGGACACACCCTACCTTAGGCTATACTTTTGTAAAATAAATTACCACTAGAATAATGCTTAAATTCCTCCACTTCCCTGAATGACTAAGTTATTACCAGTAGTTATAAGCAATTTATTGCATCCACATTCGATATAAACATAAAGTAGGCGATTGTTCACCAACAGATGGCAGCACATACTGTAGGTGAGTTTTGAGCCTGCATTGCATGCAGGGGGATTTTTAAGCCATTTTTGGGTAAAAAAATGTGTCTTATAAGCTATGATGATGCTGTTTTGAACCCAGTGTAGCATTGTATCCGAAGAAATGACTGCAGGGTAGGAACATATATATATATATTCATCATCATCGTTTAATGTCAGTTTCCCATACTGGCATTGGTTGGACTGTTTCACTGGGAACTGGCAAGCCAGGAGGTCGCACCTGGCTTCAATCTAATCTAGCAATGTTTCTACAGCTGGATGCCCTTCCTAACGTCAACCATTCCAAGGGTGTGGTGGGTGATTTTTACGTGCCACTGGCATGGGAGCTAGTCAGGGGTACATATACGACGGGATTGTTTCAGTTTCCATCTACCAAATCCACTCACAAGGCTTTGGTCGGCCTGAGAGCCCAAAGTGCCATGCGGAGGGACTGAACCCAGAACCACGTGATTGAGAAGCAGGCTTCTTACCACACATCCACGCCTGCATGCAACCCTACCAACAAAAGGAAAACAAACACAACTGCTACTACCATTTCCCTACCAACCAGACACAATACCACCACCACCTCATGGTTGGCAGCTCCTTCCCTAACAATTAACAAAGTAATTTCCACACCACCAACAACAATGAGTGAGACTCTACGTCAGCCACGAGCAACCTGCGGCCCGCAGGGCGTTTTGAACGGCATGCCTAATGAAGGATAACCATGACATTTTTTTTAAAGTAGTGCCACGAGCCTAATGAGGAGCAATGTCTCATGCGACCCGTTTCTCGAAAAAGGTTGTCCCTGCCTGATCTATGCGGTCACTCAACGACCCGCAAGAAATAGCAGCCAAATCTTCGCCCAACCACAGCAGCAGCCGCCACCCAGTGATTAACAACACAAATCCACCACCTCTACCAACATAAGTATACAAAAAAAAAGGGAATAAGCAAAAGCTATCAGTTCTACGTGTAGATAAGACATTAAGATTATAGTGAGAGGGGGAGGACGGAAATACAACGAAGTAGGAGGAAGAGAGATAGAGGTGAAAGGATGAAAGAGGGAGAGAGAGTGAGGAGCGGAAAGAGAAGGATTTGAAAGGGAAATGCGAAAGAAGAATTATAAATTGTATGTATGTATATGCATACGTATGCACGTGATATATATATATATATAATATATGAATATATATATATATTATTATAAGGGCTTTAAAATAAATTACTTTGCCACATACTGAACTCATTAGAAATAGCAAGCTAAAGAAATTTCTTCAGCTTTTCTAATACTTAAAGAAGAGAGAGATCTTCTTTAAGTAGTAGACTAGCTGAAGAAATTTCTTTAGCTGCTATTTCTAATAGTTCAGTATGCAAAGTATTTATTTTACTAAGCCCTTATATATAATGTAATATTTTTGATTCGCCTATAATGGTCCCCTTACATACTGAACACTGGTGAAACTGATTATAATTAATTAATTTTACCGCAATTGTTGAATTATATATAGATATATTATATATATATATCATACTATACATCATTAGGCGATACAATGAATACGACTCTATATAACGAATAGTAATAGGCGATGAAAAACTGCCGTTCAACCGAAAATATCCTAAGTGACTCTTGGGACGAGTTTCGGGTATTCCACTTTTCAAACTGTATATATGTGTATGTATATATGTGTGTTGTGTGTGTGTGTGTATATATGTGTGTGTGTGTGTATATATGTGTGTGTATATATATTTTGGTGTGTGTGTGTAATTATATATATATATGTGTGTGTATATATATTTATGTGTGAATATGTGTGTATGTATGTATGTATGTATGTATGTATATGTATGTATATATATATATATATATATATATTATATATATATAAGGAGTAAATAAATTACTTTGCCACATACTGAACTCATTAGAAATAGCAGCTAAGAAATTTAGCTATTTCTATACTTAAAGAAGAGAGAGATCTTAAGTATAGAAATAGCTGAAGAAATTTCTTTAGCTGCTATTTCTAATGATTCAGTATGTGGCAAAGTAATTTATTTTACTAAGCCCTTATATATAATGTAATATTTTGAATTCGCCTATAATGGTCCCTTTACATACTGAACACTTGGAACTGATTAATAATTAATTAATTTTACCCCAATTGTTAACATTATATATATATATATATATATATATATATATACATCTACATACATAGTATGAATATATATAGGCGATGAAAAACTGCCGTTCAAACCGAAAAGATCCTAAGTGACTCTTGGGACGAGTTTCGGGTATTCCACTTTTCAAACTGTATATATGTGTATGTATATATGTGTGTGTGTGTGTGTGTGTATGTATATATGTGTGTGTGTGTGTATATATGTGTGTGTGTATATATATGTGTGTGTGTGTGTATGTATATATGTGTGTGTATATATATATATGTGTATATATATTTATGTGTGAATATGTGTGTAGTATGTATTATGTATGTATATGTATGTATATATATATGATATATATATATATATATATATATATATATATATAATGTAGGTCCCGGGTTGAGTCGGGGTTAACCACAGTAAATAAGGTACTCAATACATAGCAGAGTAAATTAATTTATTTTATAGAAGGAGCTTCTACAGGACTAGTACTGTTTCATTCAAATGAAATCATCAGGAAGCTTCCTGATGATTTCATTTGAATGAAACAGTACTAGTCCTGTAGAAGCTCCTTCTATAAAATAAATATATATATAACGTTAGAAGGTATTTTAGTTTTGTGGAAACAGTCGCTAAGAACATCATCATCATCGTCATTATCATGTTAAGATGTTATTCTAAAATGGAAGAAAGACATATGTTGTGAATTAAAAAAAGACCCAAAATAATTGTTTTTCCCCGACCAAGACAGCCTGACAGTCTTCCATAGAAAATATACAGACAACAAACGTCTAGTCCTGTGGTTCCCAATACAGGGTCCGCAAAGGCAGTACTAGGGATCAGTGAACTAAATCCAAAATTTCATATATCTATATATAAGGATAAACATATTAAAAGGGGTCCATCTGAAAACTCATTTAAATAAAGGGGTTGGGAACCACGTCTGGTATAATAGACGAGGGTATATATGAATAACTAAATATACTCATAAACATGTATATACTATAATAACAGTATACACGCGCACACATATTCTTTTACTTGTTTCAGTCATTTGACTGTGGCCATGCTGGAGTACCGCCTTTAGTCGAACAAATCGACCCCAAGACTTATTCTTTGTAAGCCTAGTACTTATTCTATTGGGTCTCTTTTGCCGAACCGCTAGATTATCGGGACAGAAACACACAAATACACACACACATTATGCGACGGGCTTCTTTTAGTTTCCTCTACCAAATCCACTGACAAGGCTTTGGTCGGTCCGAAGCCTTAGTAGCAGACACTTGCTCAAGGTCCCATGGAGTGGGACTGAACCCGGAAGCATGTGGTTGGTGAGCAAGCTTCTTACCACACAGCCACTCCTGCGCCTGTAATACACACACACGTGTACATATTGTGTGTGTGTATGTGCTATTTACCAATATGTATAGTTGAAATAAACCTTTGAGATGCTTTGCCCCACACAAAAACTGTAGAAGCCTCTTGAGGTTTTGCACGCTTTTCTAAATCCATTGTCCTCTCGCGCACATACACACATTAACGAAATATATACATACTTGTACATACTGTTGAGTGTTTTCATATATATGTGTGTGTGTGTTTAGTTACGTGGAAATTATTTTAAAAAACTGCCGTTCAAACCGAAAAGATCCGTCACTTATATAACATTACAACCGAATAATATATAAACGCATATACATACACATGCATATATGCATCGCGTAGAGCAGAATAGTTTATATATACGTGGGAGCGCTGAAAAGTTCCTAGTTTTAAGGGTGTACATACATATACACACATGAATATATAGACAGATATAAACAATATACATACACATATACATAACACCTATGTATACTGCATTTACCAAAATAGCTGTGTATTTATTGTACGTATATGTATGTATGTATGTAGGTAGATAGATAGATAGACAGACAGACAGACAGACAGACAGACAGATAGATAGATAGATAGATAGACAGATAGATAGATAGATAGACAGACAGATGTAGATAGATAGATAGACAGACAGACAGATGTAGATAGAAAGATAGATAGATAGATAGATAGATAGATAGATAGACAGACAGACAGATAGATAGATAGACAGTTAGATAGATAGATAGATAGATAGATAGATAGATAGACAGACAGACAGATAGACAGTTAGATAGATAGATAGATAGATAGATAGATAGATAGATAGATAGATAGACAGATAGATAGATAGATAGATAGATAGATAGATAGATAGACAGACAGATGTAGATAGATAGATAGACAGACAGACAGATGTAGATAGATAGATAGATAGATAGATAGACATGATAGAGTTAGATAGATAGATATAGATAGATAGACAGATACTGACAGATAGATAGAAGACAGTAGATAGATAGATAGATAGAAGACCGACAGATAGATAGATAGACAGTATAGATAGATAGATAGATAGATAGATAGATAGATGATAGTAGACAGACAGACAGATAGATAGAGATAGATAGATAGACAGACAGATGTAGATAGATAGATAGACAGACAGACAGATGTAGATAGATAGATAGTAGATAGATAGATAGATAGATAGATAGATAGATAGATAGAAGACAGATAGATAGATAGCAGTTAGATAGATAGATAGACAGTTAGATAGATAGATAGATAGATAGATAGATAGAAAGAGAGAAAAGGGGAGAGGGTAAGGGGTGTGAGAGTGTCTGTATACACACTCTCTTCTGGCGTGTGGAAATTCACACAATATTTAACAAATGCAAAAATTTAATGAACTCTAATTAACACAATGTGTTAAATAGATTGAGTGACTGCTCTGTCGGCCTCTCGCTATATATATATATATATATATTACAATAAATGAGCAAGTGCATGTATGTATAAAACAGCATGGGTGTATGTGTAAGTGTATATAACGGTTGTAAGTCTACATAACAGTGTGTGCAATCTTTAAATGATTAAATAATCCTCTTGATAAGACTGTCTTCATTACAACACATCATCTCTTATGAAGCAGACAAGTTGGAATCGGGCCCAAAGCTTAAAATCACATTTCAGTGTATATATAATTTATAAACACACACACATATATATATACACACACGGGCTATATATATATGATTTTGATGTGCGTGTACACGTGCGTACATACAATGCATATACAAACAGCTGTATGCAACGAAGACTGCTTCTAAGTCTAAAAAGAAGCGTAGAATTCCCAAGATTAATTGCGACATACACAAAGACATATTCATACACGCATGGCATCTTATGTAGTAGATACAGCGACAAGAAACAGCAACTAAATCCTCCCTCGAATCACATTTTAGTGTTTAAAAAGCAAGGTTGAGGGGATGGGGAGAAATGACGATCAATAATACAGTCTCGGATATACAGGTTTAAAAGATAAAAGACGAGATCGTCACAGCTGGAACGCTTTCGGTGTTAAGTCTATTCGAGCAAGTATGAACCTGGGCCTAAACAACAAAAACAGAGGGAGCGCCTACGTGGTTAGTGGAACAGCAGAAATAGCAGCTACATATGCATTCAAATAATAGTAACATCTTGGAAAAAAAAGATCGTCAGATAATGTAGTCCTCGATACACTATGGCAGAGGAAAGGCGGATAGAATGCTTTTAATTATACGCAGGTGAAACTGATCGGAGTTGACCTGGAGTTAAACAATAACAGACATGAATTAAATCACTGCATTTATAGGGAAATATCAAACAACGACTGCAGTATTGTGTCCACCATATATATAGGAAAAATATGTAAGGACCATTACTTATTCCTTGACTTATATATATATTTTTTTCTTTATTACCCACAAGGGGCTAAACACAGAGAGGACAAATAAGGACAGACAAACGGATTAAGTCGATTAGATCGACCCCAGTGCGTAACTGGTACTTAATTTATCGACCTCGAAAGGATGAAAGGCAAAGTCAACCTCGGCGGAATTTGAACTCAGAACGTAACGGCAGACGGAAGTACCACAAAGCATTTCGCCCGGCATACTAACGTTTCTACCACCTCGCCGCCTTGACTTATATATATCACCGTGTAAAACCCAGTTTGTCTGGAGCCCAACCACGAATTTACTATATAGAATTGTGACGAACCATAAGCTTGGAACCTGCTATAAGAATACGTGGAGTTCTTCACTGATCTAAATATTGTTAGCCTGGTGAGCCAACTGAGAGCTTATGAAGTATTTTGCCCGGATTGATAATCCCACGCTATTGGCTATATATATAAAATACAAAATGGGACAAGAACGCAAAACATCCGGACAACTAGGTGATACAAAAAGGGGACAACAAAACATCCGGATAGACGATACAAAGAAAACAAGGACGGGTCGTTCGAAGTTTTCTATCTTCAGTCAAGAACCAGATTATCCTCGCAATTTCGGCTGGTTCAATATACAATGTGGACGTACGTGTCACATATGCGCGGCAACTTGGTGGAAAATGTTTTCCACTTGAGATTCAGGGTGACCAAAACATTGCGAATGGATTTGGTAGACGAAAACTGAAAGAAGCCCGTCCTGTGTGTCCTCTTACCATAGCTTGACAACCAGTGTGGATTTCTTAATGTATTGTGTGGGTTGCATTCGAGATTTGTAGAGACACCTTAGATCTACGACTAAAGATAACTGAATTGGCAGACAGATTGACAGCCAAATAGATACACAGACACAAGTCCACCATTCCAACTAAGATACAAGATAGATACATAACACAAGAAGACTTCAGGTTGAAGCTGAACACAATGGCAGGGATTTGTCTGTATAAATGTTTATATATGTATGTATGTGTGTGTGTGTATATATATATAAAATACAAAATGGGATAAGAAGACAAAACATCTGGACAGTTAGGTGATACAAAAATGGGACAACAAAACATCCAGATAGACGATACAAAGAAACCAAGGACAGGTCATTCGAAGTTTTCTTTCCTCGGTCAAGTACCAGATTATCTTTGCAATTTCGGCTGGTGTGTAAGCATATATGTATACATGTATGAATGTATACAAATACATACACACATGTGTATGTGTATATATATATAAAATACAAAAAAATGGGATAAGAACACAAAACATCCAGATAGACGATACAAAGAAACCAAGGACAGGTCATTCGAAGTTTTCTTTCCTCAGTCAAGTACCAGATTATCTTTGCAATTTCGGCTGGTGTGTAAGCATATATGTATACATGTATGAATGTATACAAATATATACACACATGTATATGTGTGTGTGTGTATATATATATATATATATATGTATGTGTGTGTGTGTGTGTGTGTGTGTGTGTGTGTTTGTACACACACATTGTAGAATGCAACTTCTTGGAACATTGCAGATTCGTAGGACGTCACACTGAAATCCTACGAAAGACAAAACATTCAGGGCTGCAGGCAGGTTCCAGAAATAGGCAAGCTAGGTTTTCTAGATATTTCTTCCTTAAAAGGAAAGCAGTGCTATCCTTGGAAAACTGCTTCTCAGTCACCATAGCAACTGCCAAATACGTCCGTCACCAAAGTTTGGGAGACCCTGAATCAATATCACAAACTGACTGTGGGTAGGTTTATGATTACACATGCCCATCTGCTCAATCCTGTATCTTATCTTTTACTCGCTGCAGTCAATTGGGCTGTGGCCATGCTGGGGCAGCAATTTGAAGAATTTTTAGGCAAATGAATCAACTCCAGGACTTATTTTTTAAGCCCAATACTTATTCTATTGGTCTCTTGCTGAGCCTCTACATTACAGGGATGTAAACACACCAATACTGGCTGTCAAGTAGTAGTAGAGAACTAACACAGCACACGCATATATATATATATATATATATATATATATATATATATATATATATATCCGTCTGGCACCTGTGCGGGTGGCACGTAAAAAGCACCCACTACACTCACGGAGTGGTTGGCGTTAGGAAGGGCATCCAGCCGTAGAAACACTGCCAGATCAGACTGGGCCTGATGCAGCTTTCTGGCTTCACAGACCCCAGTTGAACCATCCAACCCATGCTAGCATGGAAAGCGGACGCTAAATGATGATGATATATATAAATATATATGATGGGCTTCTTTCAGTTTCCATCTGCCAAGTAGACTCACAAGTCTTTGGTCATCCTGAGGCTATGGAAGATACTTGCCCAAGATGCCACATAATGAGAGTGAATCGGGAACCATGTGGTTATGAATCAAACTTCTTTACCACACAGCCACACCTGTGCAATATATTCTACTATTCCAAATTTGTGCAGAACTTTCTGACAGATCCACCCACAAAAGCATTTTTCAAAGAGATTCCTGCAAGAGAAACAGGTGCCACTACCAGAAGCCTGCTTTCACTTTTCATACAGAACAGCTTTTTTTACCAGTCACCACAGTTCTGGCTATGCTGCCAAGCAACTGCACAACCTGTCAGTGTTACATCAGTCATTGACCCTGTTGAAAAGTTACCTGCAGCTTTTGCACCTTTGAAGATATGTAGAAGTACAGGTAAGAGTCAGTGACAGGAAGAGCATCTCACAATAACACAATGCTTCAGTAATATATTCATCCAACCCATATTAACATGGAAAAATGGACATAAAATTATGAGGTTTTATATATATATATAAAGTTAATCCAAACAAAAAAAAAAAAAACACAACAACGCGAGGACGTGGAACAAATAAAGTATTATTGGACGCTCAGGAAAGAAGGGAAGAAGGAGGGTCTAACGTTTCGAGCGGAGCTCTTCGTCGGAAACAGAAGGAAAGATCCCAAGAAGGGAAGACAGAGGAAAAAAAAAAAAAAAAAATCGCCAGCGGTACTCACAAGGTCACATATTGAAAATATATATATATATATATATATATATATATATATACACATACACACACACTCATACATATATGTGTATCATCGTTTAACATCCGCCTTCCATGCTGGCATGGGTTGGATGGTTTGACAGGAGACAGACAGGTAGAAAACTACACTATGCTTCTGTGCCTGTTTTGGCAGAGTTTTTACAGCTGGAGGCCCTTCCAAATGCCAACCACTTCACAGTGCGACTGGATGCTTTTCAGGTCTGTTTTCCATACTGGTATGGGTTGAATGGTTCAACAGGAGCTAATGAGCCTTTAGTCAAACAAATCAACCCCAGAACTTATTCCTTGTAAGCCTGGTACTTATTCTACTGGTCTCTTTTGTTGAACCACTTAAGTTATAGAGACGTAAACACACCAACATCGGTTGTCAAGTGATGGTGTGTGTGTGGATGGGGGGGAACACAGACACATATATGACGGGCTTCTTTCAGTTTCCCTCTACCAAATCCACTCACAAAACTTTGGTTGGCCTGAGGGTATAGTCGAAAGACACTTGCCCATGGTGCCACGCAGTGGGACTGAACCTGGAACCATGTAGTTGATAAGCAAGCTACTTACCACACAGTCACTCCTGTGCATAAATCTATATTTATGCTTATATACATATACACATCGTCAAGGGAACAGATTGGATGGAAAATAACAGATGTCAAGAGGTAGAGATCAGAGTCGCAAAGAGAAATTCGCACTTCCCCACCAACTCTCTCCTATGATAAACGCCCCTCCCGGGCTCTTCTTGGCCTGAGCAGCCACCTCAGGCCCTGACATCTTTCACATGCATCAGGATGAGGAGGCTCAATCACTTGCTAGTTTTACTCAGATATGAGTCTAATGCTGACAACAACATCACACACATATATACATTAATACCGCTCCAACTACATGGGTTCAGGTCCAGTCCTGTTGTGTGGCACCTTCGGCCAGTGGTGATATCATTTTTGAAGTAGGATGACAAGGCTGGGTAACTGCACACAAGCTGTTGGTTACTTAAGTCTATTTGATGCTCAAAATTCATCTTAAGCTGCAGAGGTGGGATGTGTTGAGACACTGCTCATGTGGATGAGATACTAACGGTTTCAATGCAAGCTCTGTACACCTTAGCGTGTTTATAATTAGCTTACTGTTCTTTAAGGCTCATGTTAACATTCTCGCTAGTATTGAGACGGCTTTCCCAAAGCATCTGCTGATCTCAGACACTGGAGAAGGGTGTCTCTGAAGGTTAAGCTGAGGTACATAATCTAATGGACTTCATCTAGCTCACAGTTGTTAATGGAGATGGTAGGGGGAGAGCTCAAGATTCTGGCCCAGAATGTTGTCTTCTTCAAACTGATGGTTAAGTTAAAGCTTTGACAGGCTTAACCTCTCGCGAGGTTGTTTCTAAGGTGTTGCATGAATGCATCATCGGCAAACAGCAAGCCTCTGACAATTATCTTTCATATTTGGGTTTTTGCCCTCATTTGAGACAGGCTGAGAAGTTTGCCATCAGATCTTGTGTGGAGGTAAACTTCATCAGTTGCTGTTCCAAAGGCATGCTTCAGTGAAGAAGATGCTAAACAAGATAGATACAAGCAGACAGCCCTGTTTCACTCCACTGTAAAGGGAGTCTGAGGAAAAGCAATTTAAGTATGTGACACCTTTCATGACCATGTGGAATGACTGAACAATCCTGAGTAGCAATGGTAGGCACCCAAATTTAAGCAAGAATTTGGATCAGGGCATCTTTGCCCACAAGGTGCAAAGCCTCTGTGAGGTCACCAAAAGTGATACAGAGTGGTTTAGTCACTCTACATTTTCCATTCAGTTGGCAAGGGCAAATCATGTCCGTTAAGGTGTACTTATTTGTACTTGCAGTGGCATTTACCACCAAGCTGGGTTGAGGTGGCTCCAACCAACGAGTTCACTGCATCCCTCACAAACGCTGACCACATCCAACAGACGAGGCTGTGATGGATTCCCACTCCCAGTTCAACTGCCAAAGACCATAGCCACAGGGTCTGAATTGTGCTTCCATGTTCCCCTTCAGCTGTCCACGAGCTCATTTGCACCAGCTTGGGAGGGGAGCTGGATTGAGTGCAGAAGTCAGGGCTGAATCCACACTGATAGCCAGACTATACCCTTTCACTGATTTTCCAGTCTGTTTAGGGACTGGACAAACAAAGACCTTTCCAATGATGCCAAGCAAGAAGACTTGGGTATATGTTTTGGAACAGCCATTTTGGCATTGCTGAGTTGATGCTGACTTCTTTGACATCAGACATTTTGAGGTTTCCCAGTTTATGTAAGTATATTTCCCTTTATGCATATAAGGAAAGAAAAATTATGATTCATCCTTTCTCTCTGTCAGTCAGTCTCTCTCATTCCTTCTCTCCTAGTTTATGAGACCATACTTGTCTTAATATATATGAAGAGAGGGTAAGTATTTATCTCAGTGGTATCCAGTTAATAAATTGTAACGTATCTCTCTCTCTCTCTCCCTTATCTGTAAATGTGTATACCTTACACATGCTCTTGTGCATTGCCTCCAGTATTGAAAAGTAATGTCACCAAAACACTGAATATCCAGTTAGCCATGTCAGATTGTCAGTGTCCAAGCAGCCACGCCCAATTGTCTCGTTCCAAGAAGATTCCTCTGTGGTTATTGCAATCAATTCCATAGCCTTTATACAAGAACAGGGTGAAAGCATTGCAATCTTATGTCCTATAGGAGTGCACCTTCTTTGCTGAATGCACACAACACTGTGTCTAAGTGGTGCAACAGGATGTTTTTTGCACACTTGATAGCTTCTGGTGGAATGCTATTGGTGACTTGCTAATGGGAAGGTTTAATATACGCATATCTATGAACATGTAAATACGTGTGTGTGTATATATATATATACTTACTTATCCAGTCAAGCGGAAAATACACTCCCTAACTACACGCTAAAAAGCTATTTAAAATATCCACATGATGTCTACTGACCAGCCTGAACAATAAGAATTTTCAACAACACTATTTTCGAAAATTCTAAACATTCACGTGACCTCTTTATTATGGCCAATAAGAAATTTTAGGCGGGACACTAGCCAAATTTTAACTTCTCTGGAGCCTTTTTTCTTACCCCAACACCAACTTCCATTCAAACATTCACGTGACCCCTTCATAATGACCAATCAAAATTTTAGGCGCGAAACAAGCAAATCCAAAACAACTCTGGAGCCTTTTTTTTCACATATAAGAGACAGACTCTAATCTCTCTTTTATATTTTGATAAGCATAACAACAAATGCGCAACCGGTAAAAAGAACTTTCACCTAATTAAATACTTAATTACTTCAATTATTTGTCAGCATTTTCTTCATTTCCTTTTTATATCTATATATATATATATATATATATATATATATATATATATATATATATCAATAAAGTTCAGCAAAATTTAGATTCAGATGAATATGTTACTTGATTAAAGGTACCAGAATTTGGTATGGCATTATCCATATAAATCAAATGGGGTGATTATAATCAAAATAAGCAACAAGGATATCCAAGGTATTGTAGTACAAGCGTTCATGCTACTTTCATGAGTAGCATGAACACTTGTACTACACTACCTTGGATATCCTGTGTTGCTTATTTTGATTTTATATATATATATCTACTTCATGTATGAATGTGTTCATATCTATCTATCTATCATATTATATATATGGTGTGTGTGTAGTAAAGTAGATTTATCATACATTATATCATTACAGATCAGTGTAACCTCAAAACCTCGATAGCTGGTATCTTAGGCTGTAGCTGGCATAAAGTAGGTGCTTTTATATGCATATTCAAAAAATGTTACCCATAAACAAACTTTAAGTATATATATATTATATATATTAATATATATATATATATATATATATATATATATGGAATGAGATGGTCAAGCATGACCTTCAAACATTGGGCCTTCATGAATAGTCATGAACACTTGTACTACACTACTTGGATATCTTGTTGCTTATTTTGATTTTATATATATATATCTACATTCATGTATGAATGTGTTCATATCTATCTATCTATATATATATATATATATGTGGTGTGTGTGTAGTAAAGTAGATTTATCATACATTATATCAGTACAGATCAGTGTAACCTCAAAAACCTCGATAGCTGGTATCATTAGGCTGTAGCTGGCATAAAGTAGGTGCTTTTATATGCATATTCAAAAAATGTTACCCATAAACAAACTTTAAGTATATATATATATATATATATATATATGGAATGAGATGGTCAAGCATGACCTTCAAACATTGGGCCTCACAGAGGCAATGATGATAAACCGAGACCCCTGGAGATATGCTGTGACTGAGAAGACCCAACAAATAACATGAGTTCATGGCTGTTTCCTGTACCAGCTTCACATAACAGCCCCAGCCCATCCAAAGTACCTTGGATCACAGGATGGCCTGCTGTGCTTACCTTGGATCGTAGGGT
Source organism: Octopus sinensis (assembly GCF_006345805.1). Taxonomy (NCBI): domain Eukaryota; kingdom Metazoa; phylum Mollusca; class Cephalopoda; order Octopoda; family Octopodidae; genus Octopus; species Octopus sinensis. The sequence continues at coordinate 8,902,569 of NC_043020.1, forward strand.
GACCTGCTGTGCTTGAGGAGACCTACTGAGTCAAGTACATCAACATCAAAATAAAAATCAAATGGAAATTGTAGTTGTGATACTCGTGCTGTTGGCATGTAAAAAGCACCATCTGAATGTGGCCAATGCCAGCATAGCCATGGCTGGCTTCTGTGCCGGTGGCACGTAAAAAGCACCAACTGATCATGGCCATTGCCAGCCTCCTCTGGACCCTGTGCCAGTGGCACATAAACAGTACCCACTACACTCATGGAGTGGTTGGTGTTAGGAAGGGCATCCAGCTGTAGAAACACTGCCTGGTGCAGCCTACTGGCTTCCCAGACCCCGGTCGAAACATCCAACCCACGCTAGCATGGAAAAGGGACGTTAAACGATGATGATGTGATATATATATATATATCAGTGGCAAGTCCGGCACTTGGGCTGTTCAAGCTTTGCCCAGGTATAAATTTAGTAAAGTGAACGTGTATTTACAAGCTGATTTAATTTCTGCTAATACTGACTTCAAGTATGTAATTGCAGACAATAACTCGGGCTCCTTTTACTGAGCCAGGTCGTAGTTTATTTATTTTTGTTCAGCATCTGGTGGTCTTAGAGATGCCCTGTGTCAAAAAATATCATTCGTAGCAGACGTTCTCTCGACATGACTCACACGTGCCTGACTCGGGCTCAGGAGTTTACAGTCAGAGTTTTTATCAAGAATCGTAAAAGTTAAAAGTAATTCAAATTCAATGTTTTCTTGAAACAATAAATTTTGATAGCGATTAGGATTTAAATTCCAATCTATGAAAATTTTCCGTTCTAAAATATTCTTAAAGGAAGGAAAAATTATCCACCAACTCAGGCTGATACGAACGAGCCTGGTAGGTGTAAAAGACTAACTGGTATCTCTTGTCAAGAGTACAGGCGACAGTCAGATTACTCTTTTACTTGTTTCAGTCATTTGACTGCGGCCATGCTGGAGCACCGCCTTTAATCGAGCAAATCGACCCCGGGACTTATTCTTTTTGTAAGCCCAGTACTTATTCTATCGGTCTCTTTTGCCGAACCGCTAAGTGACGGGGACATAAACACACCAGCATCGGTAGTCAAGCAATGCTAGGGGGACAAACACAGACACACAAACATATACACATATATACGACAGGCTTCTTTCAGTTTCCGTCTACCAAATCCACTCACAAGGCATTGGTCGGCCCGGGGCTATAGCAGAAGACACTTGCCCAAGATGCCACGCAGTGGGACTGAACCCGGAACCATGTGGTTGGTTAGCAAGCTACTTACCACACAGCCACTTCTGCTGATGTTTGTTGTGAACTCAGCTGTCATTAGATTGCTGTTATTTTGTGCATCTGTGTATAAAGACCAGTTGTGTTTTGCAGGGTTGCTTTATTTTTAACCTTAACTTGGAAATGGGGAAAGACGTAGTGCTAGATATTAAAAAATAAGCCATTTGGGGCTAGAATTATTGCGAAAAAACGTGAAATTCTTCAAGCAGGCACATGTCTTATGTGAAGTCTGTGATGACCTGGAGTTGCCTCTGATACATACATAGTTAAACATTATATATATATATATAAACATATATAGGTTAGGAAGGGCATCCAGCCGTAGAAACACTGCCAGATCAGACTGGGCCTGATGCAGCCTTCTGGCTTCACAGACCCCAGTTGAACCATCCAACCCATGCTAGCATGGAAAGCGGACGCTAAATGATGATGATATGTACGCACAAACATATCATCCTTATTCAATGCCCAGTTTCCATACTGGCAAGTGTTGGACTGCTTACCAATAACTGATGAATCGAAAAGCTGCATCAGATTCCAAAGTTCGTTTTAGTATGGTTTCTATGGCTGGATGCCCTTCCCAATGCTAACCACTTTACAGAGCGTACTGGGTGGTTTTGTAATGCCACCAACATGATTGCAGATTGCCTTGCAACTTGAAAGCTCAGGGCCCAAGCTGCTCCCTCTATAACAGAGGGAGGCCAGAGGAGAGAATAGATTTAAGGCAGCAGAATGGTAAGATGAGAGGAATGAGTTTATAGTCGAGATAGTGTGATGGTGAGGAGAGTAGCAGGCAGTTAAGTGGGAGTGAGAGAATGGCAAGAATAGAGTAAAGGAAGGAAATAGTGACAGGGGTTTACCGAGAAGGGAGGAGGAAAATCGCGTGCGTTTGCGAAGGGCAATCCAACATTATAGAAAGTGTGCAAGGCTATGGTCAGCAAGAGAAGCGATACACTAGGGTGAAGAGAAATCTTGAGAGAATAACTGCAGAAAACAGGTGTGGGGGGGAGAGGCTGGAGTGGCAAAGAGAAGGGATGTCGAGGAGGCAAAGCAGCTGTGGTGGGAGGAGCAGTAATATCCATACAAACACACACACACATATATATATATATATATACAGTATACGCAATTGGGGCAGCAATTTACATATCGACAGAGAACGTACATTATATATACACACACGCAAGCGCAAATATACGTACACATATGTATGTACATATACATGCACGTATATATCTACATGTACACATAAACATATATACACATACACACATGTATAAATATCTATACACATTTGGGCAATCTTTCGTCTCTAGTAGACCTTTCCGTCGATTTCCGTAAAAAGATTTTTTTTTTTTACATATGGGCTTGCGGGAACTTTTGAAGTAATGAGAGCGAAAGAGACTAAGAGAAAGCGATTGTATGACGGGGGAAGTTCTTTTGAAGTTACCGTGCATGGGAAGCATTGATGTACATGTGTGTGTGTGTTTGATGGGGTGTGGGAGACAGACAGTTTTTTTACGGAAATCGACGGAAAGGTCTACTAGAGACGTATCTATATATACAGACATTTCTATACGTGCTACATATACATATATACATACAATCCATATTACATACATACGTACACTTCCATACATGTATACGCATATACCTATCTATACTTATACTCGAACTCATAAATTCGATGTTTTTTTTCTTTTTCCTTTTTACGAACGGACACGTATAATATGAATGCTCTAAGGGTCGGAAATATACACTCAAAAAGCTATATATACATATAAGAATTTTGACATGTATGTTTAAATATATATATATAGCCATTTGTGTGTTCTTTTGACCCTTAAAAGCTTGTATTTTTTGTACGTGTATATACACGTAATTATATATATATGTATATATATAAAAATAGTAATGCAATATCTACATGTACACATAAACGTAAATACACATACAGGCATGTATAAATATCTATACACATTTGTATATACACATCTATCTATATATACAGACATTTCTATACGTGCTACATATACGTAGATTTATATACATACAATCCATATTACATACGGACGTACACTTCCATGTATATATATATATATATATATATATATATATATACACACACACATTGTGTGTGTATACATGAAAGGAGAGCTAAAATAAAATAAACACAAACTAAGGGAGATAAGAGATTTTTAAAGATTTGGTATTTATACGCATTCTACATACATATAAATATATATATACACACACACACACACAGGGTAATGTATTTAGAAGTGTGTGTGTGTCTGTATGTCGAGTTAATAGGCTGACTGAAATAGAAAAAGGCAACAAGAAGAAATGATGAAGGTTTGAGTGTGTGTGCGTGTGTATAGTTAACGATATATATATAGAGAAAAAAAAGCAACGTATATATCGTTTATACATACATTCACAGAACGACGACCAACGTATATACACACACGCTATATATATACGATGTCAATGGTCATCTTCGAACCAGAAGGACGAACATTATTATATATATATATATATATATATATATATCTGTATATATACATCCATACATATATATCTGTATATATACATCCATACGATACTTTATTAGATATACATAAAACTTAAGGTATATATATGTGTGTGTATATATATATATATATATATATATATACGCATAACCCTTATATCAGAAGTACGTATATGATAATCAGGATGATTCATAACTAAAGTTTTAGCGTAACCAGTTGGTCTATGTATATTTATATACACATGTATATATAATATACAAATAGATACATTTATATACACGTATATATACACACACACATATGCTTTAATATATCTATATCTGTTTACTGTGCATGTGTGTGTATCTATATATATATATATATATATAATATATATATATATATATATATATTATATGAATTAATAAATTTACATGACAGTTCATTGTGTATATACATACGCAATATATATATACCTATGTACATAACCACTTATCTTTCTATACACGTATATATACACACACACATATGCTTTAACATACCTATATGTTTACTGCGTATGTGTGCGTATATATATATATATATATGAATTAATAAATTTACATGACAGTTCATTGTGTATATACATACGCAATGTATATATATAGACACGAAACTTTTTCATTGGACAATGTGTGTATATATATGTATATAACCACTTATCTTTCTATAGTTATATATAAACTATAGATATAAACACACAAGTGTTTATACACACCACACACACATATATATATATATATATATATATATATATATATATATACACACACATAGTACATATATGTGTGTATATATATACTGACAGACATGCGTATATACATAGTTAACACAGTTTTATAAAAGAGAGGTGTGGGGGGTAAACAAGAAAGATGTTGAATTAGAATTGAATTAAAAGGATACAGTTTAATCACATCGGTGTCCATCCGTCTCTTGCCTGGACTAGGCGACGACATGTTGGAGTTAGAAATCCGTGGTGTGTCCCGAAATGTTTGGTTTACTACTTCCTCCAGTAGCAGCAGCAGCAGTAGTCAGCGCAGCAGCAGTAGTAGTTATACCACCGCTACCACCACCACCATCTATCTACTTCTTCTTCTTCACCACTACAACAACGGCTACACCTCCGCTGCCGCCCGCCGCCACCTCCTCAACTGGTACGCACCTCCACTGCTCGTCCACTGCAGAAGCAGCCACCGTCGCAGCAGAGCAGCAGTAGTACTACGTCTACTACTG